>NC_022016.1:8654695-8691292 GCF_000317375.1 Microtus ochrogaster
CTCCCTCCCTCCCTCCCTCCCTTTCTCTCCTTCCCTCCCTCTCTCTCTTTCTCTCTCTCCCTCCATCTTTCTCTCTCTCTCTCTTCCTCCATCTCCCTTTCTCTTCCTCTTTCTCTCTCTCTCTCCCTTCCTCCCTCTCTCCTTCCCTCCCTCCCCCTTCTCTCTGTTGTATTATGTATCCATGTATGGAGATTGACATCAGGTATCAGGTAACTTCAGGTTCTCCTCTCTACTTTTGAGACAGGCTTACACAGCTCAATGGCTACACTGGTCTTCCAGAGAGTCCTGGGATCGGTCTCCTCACTCCAGCAATGGCTCACAGGTGCGTGCCAGCACACCTGGTTTTTCTGTGTGTGCTAAGTATTCAAACTCGGGTCCTCATGCTTGCACAGCAAGTGCTTTGCCCACTGAGCTGTGCTCCGCAACCCCAAAGAGACCAGACCACTCATCAAACTTAAATTTGAATCCCACTGAACGTCCCTTTAATGTAGCTTCTGCACAAGACAGACCTTCACAAGAGAATAATCCAGCTCAAAACATCAAGGTCAAGAAGCCTGGCAGGAGAGGGTCTAACATGGTCTTCATGAGCTTGGTGGTATGTACTTGAAGGTACTTCGTTGGTACTGAAATGAAGTCCTTTGCACAGACCATCTCAACTCAGGTGCCCTGAGTTTACACATTAGATTTTTTTTAAAAGATAACTGTTTTATAGTTATCTCTAAATCTCCCATTTCTGCCTCCAGCAGAAAACAGTCTTCTGCATTTCAGACAAAGCTTGGCACGTCCGTGTTTGGACTGTGTATTGTGGCCCTTGGCAGTGCCAGTTTGGAAGCTCTCAGCCTGGGCTATGAGGCAATGGACCCTGAAGACTTGAAGTTCTCTGGAGCTTCTGGAGACCTGGCTCTCCTCAGTGGTTCTTCTCAGCCTGTTTCCAGATCTCTGCTCTCCTGAAATCTCTACGTTATCTTCACTTCCTCCCTCGACTGCTCCTGCAGTTGTCAGTGGAGAACTGTCAAGGACCGTTCCAGCAGGATGTTCTCCTGGTGGGGTCAGCAGGGAGTCTCAGACCACCTGCTGTAAGGTGCCAGGATGCCAGCAGATAGAATCAATCAGACCTGGGGGTCACTGCCAGTTTGTGGCATCAAGTGGCCCAGCCAAAGCCTCTGCTGTGACTTCAGCAATCAATGGGCAAATGCTGGAGCTTTGTTCTATAAGCCTGCACCTGGACGTGGGCCTCAGGAGCTGGGCACCAGTTGGCAACATGACTGTTCCAAAGTCCAGCCCGGAGTGTGGAAAATAGGAACAAGTAGTTGTTCTAGGTGCAGGACCCCTGTAGTTATCAAACAGCTGCAGATGCTTTTGTGCTCCAAAGCCTGGGGCCAGGTATACAGGCTATTCAAGAACCCACGAACAGGGATTGGACGTAGTGTCAGGTACAGGGGTCGCACCCAGGGGTAGCCGGTCGGCACAGCACCCAGGCTACTGTAGTATGAGTCCAGTGTGGTGAAGACATCGGGCAGTTTCGCTGTCAGTGGCATCAGCCACCCCACCTAGGACCGGTTCACTTGTCAAGCCACCAAGCAGAATGAATGCACTAAAAAAATCGGGTTTGCACAATATTTTCTCAAGCAACTCCGTAGGTCGTTTAATAAAGGAAGGAAATATGTACTTTATAATGGCGACATCTGGTGGTCAATTTGAAAATCTGCAGGCCTTGAGAGACTCACTTGAAAAAGGACACAAAAAGTTGTCTTCTGGTCTCCACATGTATGCACAAATGTGCATGTACCCACGTACATAAGAGGGCTACACAAGGCTTGGCTCTTTGGTCCCCAGCCTCAAAGCTTTGGTGTCACTGGTCTCAGATGGTCAACGTCAGCGCATTGCCACGCATGGCTCCATGGGTCCTGGACTGTGGGTGGTTTGCATGAAGCTGCTGCTGTCTAGGGCATTATGGAGACAATGACCACCTTGACTTCTAGCAAGTGGTGGTAGCTCTCGACCTCAGCCTTCAGACTGACCCTGGTCTCTGTCCAGGTCTCTAGGTGCAGCAGGATCTGGTCGGGCTGTGTCATAACAGGCCTCCACATCTCTCATATTGTTCTCTGACTTGGCACTCAGAGTTCTCATGGAGTCCCAGACCTAGAGGCATAGCTCAGTTCTGTAATTGCCATTTTGGCATCTCTGATCATGGAGGTCTGAGTGATGGTCTCTCTGGGACCAGTACCTGCCCATTTCCTTCTAGTTCTTCTAAGTCAACTGTCATATTGAGTCCTGATGTCGCCCTGATCCTGTTGAGGTTGGGGAGCATAAATATCCATGCTCAGCCTAGAACTGAGAATCTAGACTGTATGAGTCACTTTCCTATTGCTGTGATAAACACCATGACCAAGGCATCCTGTGGAAGAGTTTATTTGGGCTTTTGGTTCCAGAGGAATCAGAGTGTGTCCTGGAGGTGACGTGTGGTAGCCAGTGGCAGGCATGGTGGCAGAAGCAGAGAGCTGTCCCCCCATAATCTCTTCAAACAGCACCACCAGCTGGGGACCAAGTGTTCAATACAAAGGCGGGTTTGTTCATTTCTCATTCAAACCACTCGGGTTCCAGGCCTTTGACTGCCTTCCCGACCCCCAGGGCCACTTCTCCTGGCAGCCCCTGGTGTTGATGTCCCCTGTGACCTATCATAGCGAGGAGGGCGATGTTAGACTGTAGGTGATGTGGCCTTTGTCGCATTAGCTCTACTTTGTGTGTTTGGAATCTTTTAAAAAGTTTTCTCAGGTCTTATGTGGAAACA
Organism: Microtus ochrogaster; assembly: GCF_000317375.1. Taxonomy (NCBI): domain Eukaryota; kingdom Metazoa; phylum Chordata; class Mammalia; order Rodentia; family Cricetidae; genus Microtus; species Microtus ochrogaster. The sequence continues at coordinate 8,657,487 of NC_022016.1, forward strand.
TGTGCTCCACATTGGACACCATTTGTAGGTGGATTTTTTTGTCAGGACCATTGGCTCCCCAACTGACATGGAAAGCTCAGCCGATAGTTTAGGTTTGTTTCTAGCTAGTTCTTACAACTTAAATTAACCCATTTCTACTCATTTACATGTTGTCATGTGACTTGTGACTTTTACTCTCTTCCTGCATGTCTGTTCCTCTGCGTCCATTGGTGACTCTCTCTTTCTTCTCCCCAATGTCCTCTCTGCCTGGAAACTCTGCCTAGCTGTTGGCCACTCAGCATTTTATTAAACCAACCAGAGTGAGACATCTTCACAGTGTACAAAGAGATTATTCCACAGCAGATAAAACAGGAAAAATGTAATTTACAACTACCGTAGACCATAGAAATAGGTCACTTACATCTTTTAAGATTATAATTTTATATTTATTATAATTTATTATGTACTAATATAAAAATATTTATATATTACATGAGTTATAATTCTTGCTACAATTTTTGTATGGTTTCTATCTGTCTGATTGTTTGCTGAAAGTCTCATTGTGGAGTCCAGAACGGGCTTTAATTTCATGATTCTTCTGAGGTAGGGACTACACAATACCCAGACAGAATTTTTGAAAGATAGCTAAACTCAGTTCAATGTGACATTTTGAAAGATGTGTTTCATTTTTAATTCTCCCTCTCTTTCTTCTCTCTCCTTCTATTTCTTCCTTTCTCGTTCTCTGCAGAGACCATAGGAAGGGTCAGATCCCCTGGACATGGAGTTGCATGTAGCTGTGAGGACAGAACCCCAGTCCTCTGCAAGAACAGCAAGTACTCTTAAACTGTAAGCAATCTCTTCAACCCACAGACATGGTTTTTAAGTAGGACATTTCTGTTTTATTTTTGAGATAAGATCTTCTTGTGGCAGTTCACCTGCCTTAGCCTCCCAGGTGCTGGAAATACAGATATAAAACACTATGCCTGGATTATAGAAGGAAAAAAACCAGAATATGCAGGGCATGGTGGCATATACCTTTAATCCCAGCACTCAGAAAGCACAAGTAGGAGAATCCCTGAGTTCAACACCAAGTCTCACCTACAGATCAAGTTCAAGGACAGCTGGATTTACATAGTGAGACCCTGTCTCGTTTAAAATAAAGAAGAGTGGGAATCCACAGTGCCTTACCCTAGTTATGACGACAGTTGTGTCCTTGCAGGTGGAAGAACCACAAGACTATGATTGACTTGCATTTAAGGCAAAAATAAACAGATCCAAAGACATAACATTCTCTTCTTTCTCAAGAGCACTGATAGTTTTGCTAGCTTATCATACCTTTGATGTAATTAATGGTCATGCTAAAGAAGTACAAACAAGAGGTTAAATGAATCTTTATATACAAGTTATCTGAGACCTAAATGTTTCTCCCAAGTTTCCTCCAGAATAAAAAGATGGGTCTGGAAAGATGGCTCAACAGTTATGAGCACAGGAGGCTCTTTCAGAGGCCCAGGTTAGAATCCCGGCATCTACGTCCAGGCTCACGCCAATATAACTCCAGTTCTAAAGGATCAAACTCCCTGCTTCTGGCTTCCATGAGAACCAGGCATACAAGTGGTGCACAGACATACATGCAGGCAAAAGACCCATACACATAAAATAAAATTTAGATGAAGAAATAAGTGAAGGAGACAGTTCAGTGGGTAAGATGCCGACAGCTTAAGAGTGAGGGCCAGAGTTCACATCCCCATCTCCCACATTTAAAAGTCCAGGCATGTATGTTAGCTGCAGAAACAGGGGATCCCTGGGGCAAGCTGACTAGCTAGTCTAGTGGATTGGAAAAAACTATTGGATCAACTAAGAGACCCTGCCCCAATAAACAAAATGGAGAGCAATTGAGTGTTGTGGGATATCTATCAGAGAAAACTAAGCCTACACAGGTTTAAGCCAATAGAAAATTTCTATTAGACAGCCAGAAGCTATACTGGGATTCAGAATCCCAAAGCCTTTCTCAGCATGAGATTTAAGCACAGAAACCATATTCTGGGTTGGCATACATTGTTAACAAGAGCAACAACCCAGACGTGGAACCACAGAAGCCACAAAAACAAGGTTAGTACATACAGTACTTTCCCAGAACTACAGATTTGATGAATTAGGGTTTTTTTTTTGAATTAGGGTTTTCTTTTCTCTCATTTTGGCTGGTGGTGTTGTCTACATGCTGAGTTTTAAGGCCTGAATGGTATATCCATCATGGAATCAGTTGTGCTAAGGTTTGGGGACCTAGTAAGGTATGGGAGCCTGTTACACCAAGAAAGATATCCATTGTCAGCTTCTGGACTCTACACACACACACAAAAAAAAAAATATCAGGAGAGGAGAGGCAAGGCAATAGTAGAACTTGGGATCTCAAAGGGAATGGTGAGGTTCAGGACTTTGGAGTTTGGAGGAGTGGAAGGTGGTTGGAGAGATGCAGGAGTTGTTGGGTAGTTCTGAAGGACTGTTTAACACTGGACCTGTAAATTCGTGGTGACATCATCTGCCTTACTGTAAGATCTCTCCAAGCAATCCTCAGCTACGTAAATAAGTTATTTCAAGGCCAGCACACAGGAAAAAGACAGACAACAGAGAACAGTATTTATGAAAAAGTAATGAAATTCATCATAAAGTTAGACCACAAAGGAAGAGGAAAAAGAGAGAAAGCTACTGATTTGGAAAACTAGATATTTGTATAGGTGTCAGGGTCCTGATAAGATCAAAGAACCACTGATGTAGAAACAAGTGAAGAAGCAGCGAAGAAAAGACTGTAGTCAGTGGGACGTTTGAACGAATGACTTTGGAGGTGGTTCACTCAGGTTGAGAACCAGCTGGAAGATCCAAGGAGCTCTGTAGCTAAATAAGGTAAGGGTCAGTAGAGATGAGTGACTGGGGGTCTGGTGATGTAGGTGGGTCTTCTGTCTATGTGTTACTTTCATTGGTCAAATAAAGAGACTGCCTTGGCCTTTGATAGGACAGCAGCTTAGATAGGCGGAGTAGACAGAACAGAATGCTGGGAGAAAGAAGCAGAGTCAGGCAGACGCCATGCTTCTCCTACCCAGGACAGATGGTGGTTAGACTCATGCCGGTAAGCCACAGTCAAGTGGCGATAGGCGTTAATAGAAAGGGGTTAATCAAGATGTGAGAGTTAGCCAGTAAGAGGCTAGAGCTAATGGGCCAGGCAGTGTTTAAATGAATGCAATTTGTGTGTTGTTATTTCAGGTGTGTGCGGGAGGCAGGTGGGACAAAAAGCAGGCTTCCAGCAGCTCCTCACTACAGAGGGAGCCAGGCGGGATGAAAAGCAGGCTGCCGGCAGCTCCTTCTACAGTCTGGCACAGCTCCTTCTACAGTCTGGCACCATCAAATTTCTTGGGTTTACAATCGGTAGAAAATCCAAATCAAACTGGCATCATAAAAAATGAGTGTAGTAGGTTTTGTTAAAAACATGAAGGGATAACTTAGCTTCTGGCATAGCTGTGTCCATGAATTCATAGGAGGCCAATGGGATTTGGACCTTCCAGTTTTCAGGTCTGCTCTGTGTTGGTTCCAATCTCAGATAAGTTTTTATCCAATCTTAGGGAAACTCTAGGCTTTCGTACCCTTTTGCCCAAGACCAACAGGATAAAAAGGAGGATCTCTCTTTCCTAACTACTCAAGCCCAACTTCTTGGGCCTCTTCTTACTGGTCAAGATTTGGGTTGTAGTTCCATTGCTGCAATTATGGGCACACAGTGCTGTGACTGGACAGTGTCTCACATCCACCTGTGTTATACAAAATGGTAAAGGTCAAAGTGTCGGAGAGCAGAAGCAGAGTGGGGTAGTAGGTGGATTGATCAGAGGACACACGAGGGCAGTTACCACTGCGCTGATGTGTACTGAGCAACAGAGACAAATACGTCGTCCTTCACAATGCTGAGTGGGCTGTTTAGGAACTCATTCAGCCTGGTAGCAGAGCCCAGGGCAGAGCGGAGTCTCATAAAGTCACTCTTGAAAAGAAAACATGGCACGGCATCAACAATTTTATGTGTGAGACAGAACTTGTAGTGTTAGTACCATGAGTGCCATTTATCTGTTTGTTTGTTTTTCTAGTTATATTACATTTATTTGTGTGTGTTTGTTACAGGAGGGAGGTGTGTTTGTGTGTGGGTGTGTGCTGTGGGGCCGAATTATGCAGGCCCATATTATGTGGGTGATTTCAGGATTTGAATGATCACTGAAACTCCCTTTCGATACTGTCTGTGAATTGTGTCTTTATTTATTCCCACACCTCCACTCTCAGAAAAACACAGAAGAGACCAGATGTACAGAGGAGAACATGAGGGACCTGCGAGAAAATCGCTCTACCGGTGAAGAGGTGAGGAAGGAGCACTCAGAATAAGTAATAGAATTTAAAAGACAAAGACAGTAGTGGGAAATAAAAAAAACAGGAGTAAAAATTTGTAAATAATAAATATAAATATAGAACAAAGAAACTGTATTCAGTCATGTATGTTGATAACCAGAGGAGCTAAAGTGGAGCAGAAACAAAGGCAGAGATGTTTAGTTTGTAAATAGCATATTCCCGCCCCTGCACTGGCTGCATACTTACAGGTGCTGGCTTCTGGCCACTCGGGGACTCAGGGAAGCCAAGGCGCACATCCCCCTATAAGCAGCAATGCTATGGTCACGGAGATGCAGCTTCAATCGCTGCTGAAAGGCTAGGAAGAGTGAAGGGATTAACACAAAGATTGCCAGGGTTACCGCTGAGATTGTCACAGAACGTGCACAGGTGCTATAGCCAGCGGACTCTGACCCACACAGCATGAGGGAGCTGAGCAGAAGGCAAAGACAGTTTAGAGAGCTTAACCCACAGTGCACCGAGCAGGTCAACAGAAACGCAGAGAGGCTAAATTTGACCCATGAGTCAAGGAGCTTATATGGATAATTCTAGAGGATTCAGGAATCCTCCCAATGTTAGGATTACAAGTTAAAAAAGCAGAAAGGCCAAGCCAAGCATGGCCTGCCCCCTGCCATGCAGCCCGGCTTCATCTTGACAGGCAGGTTTGCTAAAAGGTAGCCTCAGAGAACAGCAGCTTCAGGATAGTTAAAAATAAACAAGCAGGTTAAATATCCTTCCTTTTTTCCATTTCACATTTCTTGCTTCTTTGTCAAAACCTGGTGTCCATAGGCCTGTGGATTGATACCCAAGGTCTTTGACTCGGTTCCTTTGGTCCTCATATCTGCTTTTCTGTCAATGCCAGGCTGTTTTCAGAACTGTGGCTCTGTAGTGGAGTTTGAAGTCAGGGATTGTGATGCCTCCAGAAGTTTCTTTATTGTACAGGATTGTTTTAGTTATACTGGGTTTTTGCTTTTAAGTATTGTTCTTCCAAGGTCTGTGAAGAATTTTGCCGTGATTTTAATGGGCATTTGTGTTGAATATCTAGATTGCTTTTGGTAAGTTTGCCATTTTTGTTATGTTAGTTCTACCTTCCCAAGAATAAGGGAGATTTTTCTGGTGTCTTAATTTCTTTCTTCAATCATATATGATTTTCCCACTTGTGAGGTTAGAGTTACTCCAAGATATTTTATGGTATTTGTAACTATTTGTGAAGGGTGACATTCCTCTGATTTCTTTCTCACCTTATTTATCATCTATGTAAAAGAGGTGCATTTAGGTTGTTTCTGGATTCTAGCTGTTACAAAATAATTCTTCTATGAACATAGTTGAGCATATGCCCTTATGGTATGTTTGAGCATCCTTTGTGTTTATACCCAAAAGTGGTATTGCTGAGTCTTAAGGTAGATTGTTCCCTAATTTTCTGAGAAATTGCCGTACTGGGAGTTTGCACTCCCACCAGTTAGGGAGGAGTTTTTCTTTCCCCCACCTTCCCTTCAGCATCAGTGGTTTTGATCTTAGCCCTTCTTACAGGTATGAGATGGAATCTCAGAGTTGTTTTGATTTTCATTTTTCTGATGTCTAAAGATGTTGAACATTTCTTAAGTGTCTCTTAGTCATTTTAGATTCATCCATTGAGAGTTTTCTGTTCAGGTCTTGTACCCTACTGTTATTGGATTATTAATTGGTCATTATTGAAATGACCAATTTCTTGAATTCTTTGTATGTTTTAGAGTGTATTAGCAAAGATATTTTCCTTGTCTGTAGACTGATATTTTATCTTGTTGATTGTGTTCTTTGCTTTACAGAAGATTCTCAGTCTCAGGAGATCCCATTTATTAATTGCTTATCTCAATGTCTGTGCTACTGGGGTTGTATTTGGGGTATGCACTTCCAACTTTCTCTTCTATGAGGCTCGGTGTGGTTGGTTTTATATTGAGGCCTCTGATCCATCTGGACTTGAGTCTGGTGCTGAGTGATGAATATGGATCTATTTTCATTCTTCTACATGTTGATATCCAGTTATGCCAGCATCATTTGTTAAATATGCTCTCTTTTATCCATTTTCCTATCAACTAGACAGACTTACAACTTAAAAGAAAAATAGTTTACAAACTTTTAATTAGATGTACAATGGCTAAAACCTTAATTATAATTTCCTTATAGGAGACCTTGAGCCACTAAGTAAAAATTGCTCCCTTGAGCAATGAGCCAATTTCCAGTAGAGAGCTTATAGAAGCTGCCAGACAGGTACTCAAACAGTAAACTATACAAAAACAGCTAACACAATACTTATTCTATAGCAGTTTTATGGGAAAATGGCCCTCTTTTTATGACTGCACCTTCCTGTTCTGCCAGTTAGGAGATTAAACTCTTATTTTTGAATCAGTAGCTTTTTTAGTACAGAAGAGCAGTATAGAATCTAGGAGATATTTTAGCAGAGAACTAACTATGATTAAAGTTTCTTATACTAAGCAATAGAGTAATTGATAATTTTAAAATAATGATTCGTAGACAATTACATTTGCTCACTTTAAGGACCAGATTAATAATAATCTTTTCCCAGCTGATCATTGCTGCAATTCGCACTGTATTTCTTTAATTTTCCTTATAGCTAAAGATCCGTTAAAGGCTGTTATGCTAAATTTTATAGATGGTTCTTCCAATGGAAGAACTGCATATATGGTTAATAGTGAAAAGGAACTGTGGAGCGTGCCTATGGCTCTTTGAAAACAACTTAAAAGGATAGAAGCAGGAGAATCAAGAATAGCCACATAATGCCTAAAGTCATACACCTTTTATGGACGGACAAAGCTGCAGACAGATTTTGGCATGATGGCACTAAGGCGAACTTTGCTAAGGCAAGGTGAAAAAAACCCTTCACCGAATTATAAAAAGCCTGACCCTGTATTAATTTGGGGTTGAGGATGTGTTTGTGCTTTCTCCACAGGAAGAAAATAAAGCTGGTGGAGATGACCGCATGGACAGGAAAGGAATGGCAGTCCCAATGGCATCATAGCTGCAAAGGCCCCCATAGAGGAGTAGGAGCGAGTTCATGGTCCTGCCTTCCCCGCCCCATCTGCAGGACCCACTGTTGCAGTCTGCTCTGCAGGAAGCTGTTCTGCTTCCAGACATTCAGGACTCACACAGTCACTGAGGCCCTGCTGCAAAGACTACAATTTGCTGCAGTCTGAACCCTGTTGACTTTGGAGTTGAACTAGAAAAGCAGACTGAACATTTGACTGTTTTAATCTTTGGGACACAGGACTCATTTGATTAAAATATTGGACCTGAGAACTAAGACCTAAACTTTTCCCTCAGCGAAAGAAAAACTCAAAATAAGGAGTGACTGAAGCCCCTCTTCACATACAAGGGGGCAGCCTAAGGGTTTGACTGATAGCAACAATATCATTGGACTCTCGCCCATCCAAAAAACAAACAAAACAAAACTTTTCTTATCTTTTTATTAGAATGGATTTAAGAAAATTGTGATATGTCAAATTGTGGATTTATTGTTAATTCCCATATTAGAATTATGGTATTGACCTGGTAATGTTTGTAATTACTTATAAGATGTTGAGAAAAGTTTGAATGCCCTGTAAATGTTTGGATTTAATGTATTTGTTAAGAGGTCTAGATTTTGATACAGTATAAAATTGTTAATAGGCACTCTAGGCCAGCTGAAGAAAATATTTCCAACTCAGTTGGTCCTCCTCTCCTTTAACTAGGAGACTGTAGCCATTAGGAATGTGATTATTCATAAAACATTATGAACTCTTTTGGCAAAAAAGTTTGGCTCGGAGACACAGAGCCCAAAGGTATTTCTCTCCCTTAATCTCTTTTATTCACAGAGTTCAGCAGTCAGAGATGGGTTTGAAGCTTCTTCACCCTGAATGCCTAAGACAGGAACTTGCATGATTAGAATGTCTGTTCCAATGATGGGAAAGTCTGGGTAAATGAAGGAGTCTTTGCCTAAGGCAGATGTGATCATCTGTCCTGTTGCGGAAGCACAGGCTTTTCAAAAATTATTAGGTATATAAAGATCTCAAGAAACTAGACCGTAAAAGGCTAATCAACCCAATTATAAAATGGGGCATTGAGCTGAACAGAGAATTCTCAACAGAAGAAGTTCAAATGGCCAAAAGACACTTAAAGCCATGCTCAACTTCCTTAGCGATCAGGGAAATGCAAATCAAGACAACTTTAAGATACCATCTTACACCTATCAGAATGGCTAAAATAAAAAACACCAATGATAGCCTTTGTTGGAGAGGTTGTGGAGAAAGGGGTACACTCATCCATTGCTGGTGGGAATGCAAACTTGTGCAACCACTTTGGAAAGCAATGTGGCGGTTTCTCAGGAAATTCGGGATCAACTTACCCCTGGACCCAGCAATACCACTCTTGGGAATATACCCAAGAGAGGCCCGATCATACAACAAAAGTATATGCTCAACTATGTTCATAGCAGCATTGTTTGTAATAGCCAGAACCTGGAAACAACCTAGATGCCCTTCAATGGAAGAATGGATGAAGAAAGTATGGAATATATACATATTAGAGTACTACTCAGCAGTAAAAAACAATGACTTCTTGAATTTTGCATACAAATGGATGGAAATAGAAAACACTATTCTGAGTGAGGTAAGCCAGACCCAAAAAGAGGAACATGGGATGTTCTCACTCATATTTGGTTTCTAGCCATAAACAAAGGACATTGAGCCTATAATTAGTGGTCCTAGAGAAGCTAAATAAGGAGAACCCAAAGAAAAACATATAGGCATCCTCCTGAATATTAACCTTCATCAGGCGATGAAAGGAGACAGAGACAGAGACTCACATTGGAGCACTGGACAGAAATCTCAAGGTCCAAATCAGGAGCAGAAGGAGAGAGAGCACGAGCAAGGAACTCAGGACCATGAGGGGTGCATCCACACACTGAGACAATGGGGATGTTCTACTGGAACTCACCAAGGCCAGCTGGCCTGGGTCTGGAAAAGCCTGGGGTAAAACTGGACTCTCTGAACATAGCGGACAATGAGGACTACTGAGAACTCAAGAACAATGGCAATGGGTTTCTGATCCTACTGCACACACTGGCTTTGTGGGAGCCTAGGCAGTTTGGATGCTCAACTTGCTAGACCTGAATGGAGGTGGGGGTTCCTTGGACTTCCCACAGGACAGGGAACCCTGATTGCTTTTCGGGCTGGGGGGGGACTTAGTTGGGGAGGGGGAGGGAAATAGGAGGCGGTGGCAGGGAAGAGACAGAAATCTTTAATAAATAAATAAATTTAAAAAAATTATTAGGAAGGAGATATTGTGGGGGCTGAACTATCCAGGCCCATATTCCACATTGTCTGGTGATCAAAGAATCTGAGCAAGGCACAATTTGCACCTTCCACACAGGAGGGGATTGCCTGGCTCTTTGAAGCAAAGCAAATACAGCACCATCTCAACTGGTGCCAGGGTGTGCTAATGTTGTTCTGCTCCTTCTGTTGTAAATTAGGAGGTCACCTAGAGAAGAGGTGTTTTCAGTCTATGTGACAAAGTAGGTATAGGCAAGATATGACCTAAGTCATTTCCCTGCTAACTAGGAAACAATGCTAACGAGGTTTATGTTACCTTCCCCCTCAGTTTACCTTGATATAAAAGCTGTTTGGAAAATAAACGTGGGTGATTTCAGGGTTTGGATGATCACTGAAACTCCCTTCAATACTGCCATGTGAATTGTGTTTTCATTTATTCTCACGCCTCCGTTCTGGTATGAGAAATGATTTATGTCAGGGCTGGACCCAGACAGTGGCATATATACTACAGCACACATGTGGGCCTTGTGGGAATTGGTTCTAAGGAGCTATTGGGTGCTGTGATTGAACTAGGTTGTCAGACTTGGTGGCAAGTGCATTTACCTGCTGAGCTGTCTTGCTAACCCTACAAGTATTTTATAACTCTTTAGGATGAAAGATCCTTAAAGGCAAGACTTTGCCTTCTTGGTACCTTCTATTGGGCAATATACTGAATGTTTGTAAAGAATGGGTTGTTGGGTGGATGGATGGATGGATGGATGGATGGATGGACAAGTAGATAGATGGATGGATGGACAAGTATATGTATTTATGTGTGTATGGATGGATGGGTGGATGGACAAGTGGATGGATGGATGGATGATTCATGAATAAACAAATGGACCACATTGGTTTGACAATATATTAAAAATAGAAAAGTTCACATTATTAAAAATCTTCAACAATTACATGCCTCTTAAATGTATCTCTTCTTGATTATTTCAAGTGCAGTGTAAAAATGGCATAGACCCTAAAACCACACGAACCTAGGTCCTTGCTTTATGTGACCTTTGTAAATCTCAGTTTCCTCATCTATAAAATTGGGTAACATTATTATTAGTAGGATGCCATCTCAGGGTGGAAAGACCAATGCATCAATTGCCCAAGAAGTTGCATGGGTGTAGTCACTATATTGATGAATTTGCTTGAGTCAGGAGCTAACTCTCAACCCAGCAAAATAAGAAAAAGGTCACATTTCATCAGAACCACAAGAGGGAAGGATAGACACCTGTATCGCCTACACTGGAAAAGTAGAGAGAGTCGAGGCTAGAGCTTAGTTGGTAGAGGGCCTCGCTTGCAGGAAGCCCTAAGTTCAGTCTCCAGTACCACATAAACAGACAGGGTGACTTACACCATGAAACCTGTAATCCTAGCACTCGAGGGGAGAAGGCAGGAGGATCATAGTTCAAGGCTATCCTTGGCTACATAGGAAGTTTAGATCAGGATAGGCCACGTGACATTCTGTCTCAAAACAGAAAAGAAAAGGAGAAAAAGGCAGATAGACCACAATGTTTGCTTATCAACTTATCAGGTAGAATGACGGAGAGTCCAAGTAACTAGCGTATTTTCTTCCTTGCAACAATATAATGGCAGTAAAAATCACTGTAACTGGAGGATTGTTTGTGATCAAACAGCGGGCTTGAGTTGTGTCCTTCATGTAGTGAGAGCCCAACCACTGGACAACACTTGAGAGACAAGCACTGTATCCTAGGGTCACAAGGCAGCAACCTGATCTTGGGGTCCCACTGAGCAGGCTCAGCCACTTGCCTGAATGACCGAAGAAGTCATGGTAGTAGTAGTAGTAGAAGCAGAAAACAAATTTGTTTAGCATAAAGGAAGTGAATACAGGGACTAGCATCCTAGGCTTGCCTGTAGGATCCAAGAAGAACTTCAGGCTATACAAGAAGGAACAAACTTGTTTGGGTGATGGTTATCTCAGGAGTGTTGTGAGGAGCCTGGTTGGTGACAGGAAAGCTACCGCCTACGGAGTAGTTTTGACTCTTATTACAACACGTTTATGATTAGACTTGGAACCCACAGTAACTGCAAAAAAAAAAAAATGACTCAGAAAAAGAGCAAGACAGTTAGTTAGATCAACCACAGCATCTCCTTTTAGGGTTAAGATAAAGACTGGAAAGTTCTAGATGTTCCCTCAGTGGTCTGGAACACTGCAGCTTAAAGCTAGAAGATCCAATCTTTCTGCCACCTCTTCCATGCTGGTCTGAGTCTGGGGTTCAGGGGACAGCCTATGATACAGATGTCCCATATGTAGCTGGGTACTCCACAGGTCCTTATTCTCTGCATTTGACTAGCTGTGAATTTCTGCATCAGCTACATCCTCTTCACTAAGAAGTATCTCTGATGAGGTCTGGGAGCTGCACTAATCCACCCGTACAGAGATTCTAATCTAGAAAGAAGGAGTTTCATAATATGCTTATTTGACAGAATTTATTTCAGAAAATAATAGAAGTAGGTTGGGGAGAACCATAGTGGAACAGTATTTTTGCTTTTTTTTTTGGACAAGACAGGACAAGTCAGAACAACTGTGGTATTTGGACAAGCTCGAGTTAGCTAACACAAGTGAGCGAGGAAAAGGGCTCACAAACTGGAGATATTGACAGTTGGGGAAGGGGAGAGGACCAGCCAGTGTTCTTTAAGAATGTGTTCCCTGGTGGGCTGACCATGTTCCAGCAGATGGCTTCACATAAGGGATCCCATTTACTGAAACATGGGCAACCTGAAAACACTAAACACAGCGTATATGTGTATGGAATTGTCAAGAGATAAAAAAGGGGGAACAGAAACAGAGACACTTTTAAAAAGAGAGCATGTTAATTCTTATATATGTTGCTTAAAGGGTTAGAAGAAATTTTATTTTATATTTTTCATATAAACTAGATACCTTTTAAAGATTTACTTGTGTGTGTGCGTGTGCGTGTGTGTGCGTGTGTGTGTGTGCATGTGTGTGTGCGTGTGTGTGCGTGTGTGTGTGTGTGTATGTGTGTGTGCATGTGTGTGTGTGTGTGTGTGTTTGCTCATGCCACAGCAAGTTCATGGAAGTCAGTAGACAACTTGAGGGAGAAGGTTCTCTCTTCTCTGTTCCTTTGTAAAAATAAATTTGGAGCCATTTATTAAGGTAAGAAATTATTTTCCATTTGAAAATAATTCCATTGAATTATTTTCCTGCCTGAGATGAAACTTCAGTCAGGGAAATTTTGACCACACCTCTTGTTTATTTCTGCAATCCTTCACTGAGCAAGAGAAACTCCCATATTGGCAACGGTGATGTCTCTGTAGCTCCACCTTCTTGTTGGTTGAGAGGGCATCTTCAAATGGATTGCAGCATTCTCTCCACAGCAGTAGGCTTTCAAAGGCTGCCTGGTGTGAACTGCCGGCTTTCTGTGTGAGTCTGGGCAAATTATTTCAACATCTCTATTTCAGCCCATAGACTTTCTGAAACAACTATATAATACAATGTGCTTACTACGTGGTAAGAGTTCAATAAAATATAGACGCCACCCTTTGTGGGCTAGGGTGGGGCTGAGGTGTAGCTCGGTTGGTAGAGTGTTTGTCTTGCATGCACAAAGCTCTGGGTTCCATCCTCAGCCCCCCTGAACCCAGCATGCTCCCTGTACGTCTATCAAGAGCAGAGCAGGAGGACTAGAATTTCAAGGTCATCCTTGGTGTCATGACAAGTCTGAGGCTAGTTGGGGCGACATGAGACTGTGAACTAGTATACCTTTAGTCATATAGAGATAAGAAATTTAACTTTTTCTCTTTCATGAAGCCAGTTATGAGCTACAGATTAGATTCCTGATATGCAAGACAGTGGTATTCAGTTTATTGCTAGTACCTTAGGAGTGGAGGGAAACCTTTCCCATAATATCTGAACACAAGGAAATTAAGAAAGCCTGTGAAAGATACTAAATCTTGATGTGGCAGAGAGTCGAGGCTCAACTTGCTGGTAGCCTGAGTCACTTAAATTGGCCAGGTGCAACTTCATGTGGACCCAGCATTCAGAGAGGAAAAGGAGATAGTGAGAATATAAACCAATCCACAGTAGTCTAAAACGGGACAGGCATCTAAACCGGGACAGGCATCATCGGACCTGAGACTAGATCGTTTCCAGACCAGAAGATTCAGACCACAAGCCTGGAGGACCCTAAGGCTGGCTGGCATCCAGCTTCTCCTAGGTCTGATGTGAATCTCTCAGAGGCACTTTACATTGAAGACGGAAGGAGCTGAGAACCCAAGAAGTCTGCCAGAGATTGGGCAAGGCTGCCTCCTCTTGTCTTCAGCACCAAGAATAGACTCCTTTGATCCGATGGCCTGAGCGGTCCTTCTGGTTGAACCATCACTGATTGCAGAGCTCTCTTAACCATCCCTAGAGTTTCTGCCATGCATGAGAGCAGGTTGCTGGGCTGCTTGCTGAAGCCTTGGAAAAATATGTTAGGAATGGAGTAGGAGAACCAGGTATGGGTTGGTGAGAACAGGATGAGGTGTGTGTGGGGGGGACAAGCTGGGGAGCCAGATCCACAGGTACATCTCACAAGAGAGGACTGTGTACATCTTTTTCTTTGCAGATGTTGGAGGTGTCTGGGTCTGGACACAAAGAAGGGACTGGGTGGTGACAAAGACTAAAGAAGAACCTTAAGAACTACCAGAGGGGCACACGGTTAACAAGCACCGCCTGCAATCTGATCCCTCCCTACTGTAGAAGCACATTATCCAGCCATCTGGCTTTTTGGACTCTCCCAGGCAGACTGTGTGTCTTTTTGTAACTTTGAATTGATGCCAGTCACATTAGCATTACTGTGTCAGGGTTGACGGTGGAGAGACAAGAAGACAGGCTGGGTGATTTCTAACTATCTTATGGAAGAGAAAGGCCATCTTACTTCTTAATGTATTTTGAATCCTGTATCCCCCTGATCCTCAGTCCAGAGGCATGTGCTTGAAAGAGGAAGCAAGGGGTCTGGGGAATGGAACTCTTAGCCCAGGCTAGAAAGGATTGAGGCCACGAGGCAGGAAGAGCAACCATGAGGGAGCAATAAGGGTCTCTGCTCCTGGCTTTACTCAGAAGAACCCACCGTCTCCAGTGAGCTCCACCACGCCCTACCAGAGTCCAGTTTTATGCTCTGGGGGGAGCATCTGGGCCTGAGAGCTGAGGCTGGAGCCCAACAGGAAGGCCCGTCAATACAGGTGCATGAAGTAGGTGCTTCTCTGAGAGGCCTTGGTCCAAAGGAGCTGCCATCGAGTTAACTTCTTTGAAAGTCTGTGCTAGAAGCTTCTTACAATGTAGGCCCTTGTTGTTTTATTCTTATTTTTTTTAATTAATAAGCTTAATGTGTGTGTGTGTGTGTGTGTGTGTGTGTGTGTGTGTGTGTTTCTCTACTACAGTATGTGTGCAAAGGTCAGAGACAGGTTTCTGAGTGGCTCTTTCCTTCTATGGTTTGGGTCCCAGGGTTTGAATGATGGCCATAAGGCTTGGTAGCAGGGCCTTTCCCTGCTGAACCATCTTTTCTTTTCTCTTTTTCTTTTTCTTTATTTATTTAGAGACAGGGTCTCTTGTAGCCAACTCTCTCTGTAGCTGAGGATGATCTTGAAGTTTTTGAGTCCTGGAATTACAGGCATGTGCCAGCATTCCTGGTTACATGGTACAGGCATTAGAACCCAGAGCTTTGTGCACACCAAGGTTCCTCTTACTTTTTTTGTTTGTTTTTTGTTTTGTTTTGTTTTCAAGACAGGGCTTCTCTGTAGCTTTGGATCCTGCCCTGAAAACTCACTTTGTAGACCAGACTGGTCTCAAAGTCACAGAAATCCGTCTGTCTCTGTCTCCTGAATGCTGGGATTAAAGGCATGTGTCCTCTTAGTTTTTTTGACAAAGAAAACTTGACACCACAGAGTTACATCAAGCAAAAGTCTAGCCATCAGACCCCTGCCCAGACCTGCCTCCAAACGAGGAAGAATTTGGAACCGTTCCCTGGGCGGATCCCAGAGCTTCCTCAGCTGAGTTCAGCACCTTTGGTCCTGTGGCCAGCTCTAAGAAGTGTGGGAAGGGAGCTGAGGCTCCCCTGTGCTATGGCTTCCCTGGGCAGCCTCCAGCCTGCTCAACCAGACCCGGGTGGAGGTGGGGGCGGGGCGCTGCTTTTTCCGACTGGGGAGGAGGGGCCACAGTTAGGTTGGTCCCTTGGCCATTAAACTAGCTGCTGTCACAGGAGCCGCCCCAGGCTTCTCCCAAGCACTTAGGGACTGAGCCCCGACCCTCTGTAAAGCAGTCAGATTTGGGATCAGCTTTCTGCAGACAGCAAACCCTGTGCCCTGCCGCAGCACAGGTTACATGGGTCCCGGGGTCAGCTGTCCGTGGGGAAACCGGCTCTCTGGCTTCCAGGTGAGGACTTGGATAGAGCCTGTGGTGGCCTCAACCCAGGTGGCCGGCTCCCTCTACGATGCAGGATTACTCTTGGTAGTGAAGGAGTCCTTCTCATCTGAGGCTGGAGGCTCTTCCAACCACAATGCCAGCCAGTCGATCAGGGGGCATCAGGAGGACCAACAGCAGAAGGCCATCTCCAATTTCTACATCATTTACAACCTCGTGATGGGTCTGACACCGCTGCTGTCCGCCTATGGGTTGGGCTGGCTCAGTGACCGCTACCATCGCAAGATCTCTATCTGCATGGCAACACTGGGTTTCCTGCTGTGCCGCACAGGACTCCTCCTCAAAGTGATGCTGGACTGGCCGGTGGAGGTGTTGTACGGAGCAGTGGCGCTCAGTGGGCTCTGCGGGGGCTTCTCCGCTTATTGGTCCGGGGTCATGGCACTGGGATCCCTAGGCTGCGCTGAAGGCCACCGCTCCTTGCGCCTCATCCTCATTGATTTAGTACTGGGCTTGGCTGGGTTCTGTGGGAGCATGGCCTCGGGGCATCTCTTCAAACAAATAGTTGGGCACTCTGCTCAGGGCCTCCTGTTAACCTCCTGTAGCGTGGGCTGTGCGGCTTTTGCCCTTTTCTACAGCCTTTTTGTGCTGAAGGTCCCTGAGTCTGTGTCCAAGTCCAACAAGGTGTACCCCACTGTAGATACTGTATCTGGCATGGTGGGCACCTATCGAACCATGGATCCAGATGAGCTGGGCAAGCAGGATGCATCCAGGAACGCTATGACTCCTGGGAAAAGGAAGACCTCCCGGACCATCATCGCCCTGCTATTTGTGGGCGCCATTGTCTATGACCTGGCCGTTGTGGGCACAGTGGATGTCATGGCCCTTTTTGTGCTAAAGGAACCTCTCAGTTGGAACCAAGTGCAGCTGGGCTATGGGATGGCTTCTGGGTACATAATCTTCATCACCAGCTTCTTGGGTGTTCTAGTCTTCTCCCGCTACTTCCTGGACACCACAATGATCATAATTGGGATGGTCTCCTTTGGGTCTGGAGCCCTTCTCTTAGCCTTTGTGAAGGAGACATACACGTTCTACATTGGTAAGTTTGGGGCTCAGGGAGGCAGGATGCTGCAGGCAATCTGTGTCATAGGTTAGGGGTGTGGTCTAGGAGTCCCAGTTCAGTACAGGGGAGACAAGAATGGGTTTGTCTGTTTTGTGCATGTATTACCTGTATTGCTCACTGGATCTTGCCACAGTGGTGCCCATGCTCTGGGGCAAGGAGGTGTAGTCAGTGGATGGCACAGCCTGAAATGGAGATGGGTTCATGTGACTTTAATAATTTAAAATTGTATCTCTGTAAGCAGAGTGGGCAGCGTGCTCTCTATAACGCCTGCGGTGCTCAGAGGATGGTTTGGCAGAGTTCATTTTCTCCTTACACCACGTGGCTTCAGGGATTGAACTCAGGTTATCTGGTAGCAAGCACCTTTACCTGCTAAGCTACTTCCCCAGCCCTCTCTTTCTAGCTTTAAATAGATAAAATACACAAAAAGTTCCCTAAATCATCTAGGGCCAGATAAGAGCTTTTTAACAATGCAGAGAATTTCTCAATAATTAGCTCCAGTGGAACTCCATTGGCTCCACAAGCATTGGAGAGCATACCCACAAGACCGTGGACTGGGGTTTCCACTGGAGGACAGAGAGGTCAGACAACCTTGAGCAGAAAGCTCTAGAACTCACACGGTAACAGAACTTTCTCCAGCTGTAATCGTGGCCTCACCTGTCAGCACAATGGCCACTAGCCACGTGTAGCTATTGAGCATTTGATATGTGACCAGCGTAGGGAAAAAACAGAGTTTAGGGCTTATTTCATGTTAACTTACGTAGGCTGTACATGCCGAATAGCTAACAATTTGGAAAAAAAAAAACCTCTAGATGGTTATCAGGGAACTACCCCAGGTCATAGACCTCAGAGAGACAGCCAGCAAAATGGCAAAGTTACAGGTAAGAATCCTTGTGCAGAGGACAGAGTGCCCTTCTCTCCAGCCCTTCCCCCTTCCTTTTCTTTCTCTCCCCATCCCCCACTAGTTAATAATGAGGTGAGGCAGCTGAACTAGGTGGGGGAACCATTTCTGAGAGCCAGAGATTCAGAGTCTGGGCTACTCAGGGTCCTCCCAGCAGAGAGGTCTAGTCTTCCACAGGGACTGGGGATTGGGGGGGGGGGCACTGGAAGGGAAGCCTTTGTTTGTTTTGATCTGTGTTAAAGCTGGACTCAAATGCGAAGTATTCTTCCGATCTGTTACAGCTCGAGCCATCATGATGTTTGCACTTATCCCCATCACGACCATCCGATCAGCCATGTCCAAACTCATAAAGGACTCTTCCTATGGTGAGCAGAGGACTCTCCAGGATGTCCTGCTTGCTGTCACAGACTCTCAGAAACAGAAGATTCAGAAGCAGGGCTGGGGAGATGGCTCAGTTGATAAAGTGCTTGCACGAGGTCCTGAGAGTGGAGTGGATCTCTAACACTCATAAAATGCTGGTGTGGGGGCTGGGCAGGATGAGAGGAGGGTCCCTGCAGCTATGTGTACTCATAGCCTACACACACACACACACACACCCTAGAAGCATCCTCAAACTTATAGGGAACGTACTGGTTTCTATGTGGGGCAAGAAGAATGGAGAAAGGAGGGTAGAGAAAGTTCACCAAAGTTAGTCACTACAAGTCAGAGTCAAGGAAAGATATTTCTGGAAGATCCAACTAGATGGAGACAGGATTCCCTCCAAATTGAGCCATGGGGACTGAAAAGGAGTCCCTAGGAGCGTGATGGGGGTCTCTGGAGATCCCCAGGGACCAGGTAGGGGAAGAAGACAGGGACAACAATATATGTCCTGATAATCTTTGTTTCTTCCACAGGAAAGGTGTTTGTTATATTGCAGCTGTGCCTAGCTCTGACTGGCGTGGTGACATCCACCCTATATAACAAGATCTATCAGCTCACTCTGGACAAGTTCACGGGCACCTGCTTTGTCCTATCTTCCTTTCTCTCCTTCTTGGCAATTGTTCCAATTGGGTAAGACAAAAACTGACTACTGTGTGGGTTTAGGTTTAGGGCCCTGGTGTTTACATCAACCACAGGCTTTCTTTTTTTTTTTAATTATAAGCGCTTTCTCAAAGAAGAACAGCACCAAAAACTTGGTTCCTTTCTGACAATTTTATAAAACTATTTATTTATTTACTTCCTTACAGTTGGAGGCTCTGTCAGAAACTCACAGGAGCCATTCTGACCAAATCTTTGGTTTGGATCCTTTGTCCCTTCCAAGGACATTTTCTTCTCTGTGCCCTGAAGGGACTCAGTGACCACTGTGTGACTTGACACGTGTGAGCTCCCCAACAAGGCCTTAGGCAACAATTCCTTGACCTCTTCCTGACCTCTTCCTGGCCTCTCCCTTAAGAAACAAGAGCACCCACCTCCAGGCAAGCACAGGCAGATGACCCAGCAGTGAAAGAACAGGCGAGCTTCTCCATAGCCAGACACTGGTCCAGGAGTCAGAAGGACGGAAAAAAGCCAGAGTTATTTGGCTTCACTAGAATAAGTGTGAATTGCAAAGGTGTGTGTGCACGCACACACACATGAGCGCGAGTGTGGGCTGAAGTTCATCCTCTCCTTACACCGTGTAGGATCTGGGCTTGAACTCAGATTTGTCAGGCTTGGTGGCAAGTGTCCTTACCTGTTAAGCCATCTTACCAGCTCTGCAACAAATGTTCTGAAAACATTTCATGTGTGTTCAGATGCCCTTGGAGGCCAGAGGAAGGTCTTGGATCCCTTGGAGCTAGAGTTAGAGGTTGTTATAAGGCCCTTGACATGGGTGCAGGGAATCAAACTCGGGTCCTCTGGAAGCATCCTTACCTGCAGAACCATCCTGCCAGCTCTACACCAAATCTTAATTCCCCACACAGAATCTTCACGATCTTGTGTCCAGCAGGCAGAGGCTCTGACCGGATGATCATGTGGATCAGGCACCTACCTGTTAAGTGCTTCCTCCCTCAGCCTTCAGCCGTCCAGAAACACGTGCAGACAAAGACACATTTCTACACATTGCATGACTAGGAAAGATTTGAAAATGACTGCTCTCAGGTCCCATCTCCACAGACTGGGACTCGCACAGCCTGGGATAGACATTGTTTTAAAGCTCGACAGCTTTGTTTTGAATGTATAACTAAGACTGAACACGCATGGTGTAACAGAAATGCTTCCCTTGTCCTGAAGTCACTCATTGAGAATCCGAAAATCTCTTCCAGCTAAAGGTTGGCCAGGTTCTTGTGCTGTCATTAAGTAAAAGCAGGAGGAAAGACCTGTGGGGTCCTAGAAACAGAAGGGAAGGCTATGCCAAACACAGACAGTTCCAGGAAGGCGTGCCAAAGCAGGGCGGGACATGGAAGTCAGAAGGCTGGACCAGCTACTATTGCATTCTCCTTCCTGATACCAGAAGAGGTCTTTAGGACAGGGCTGCCAACAGCCTGGCCATAAATGAGGGGCAGGATCTGAGTGGTCCCTGTAACAAAAGGAAGGCATAGTCACAGTCACAATGGGAACCTGTCTCCCTTGCCAGTTCTTCTTTACATGAACAGGGGGTGTTAAGGAAGGCTTCACAAGGCTCTTTGCTACACGGGGAAAGTGTAAACCTCCAGAAGAGAATGATTTCATGTTCTCCAACCTCCACACAACCTACATCCATATCCCATCTCCATCACAGACTTTTAAACAAACAGTACTAGTAAACACTTTAAATCTTTGTATATAATAATTCATAAAGACTCCTTCAAGGTAACTATTATTTATCCCTATTTTGCAGAAGAGAAAAGAAAAACTCCTCCCTCCACGTTGGTCTAAATTAAATCTTGTTTAAGCTTCTGTATTTCCCTTCACAGCACACTGTTTATATGCTTCCCACTGGACTACAGGCTCTCAGAAGACAGAGCCCACAGCTGTGTGGCTCCCTGTGTGCCCACGGTGCCCAGGAGAGAGCTCTCAGCAGCTAAGAAGTGTAGAACATGGTTCTCAACCTGTGGGTTGCATATTACATATTTACATTACAATTCATAGCAAAAGCAAAGCCACAGTTATGGAGTAGCAACAAAAAGAATTTTATAGTTGTGGGTCACACAGCATGCGGACCTGTATTAGAGGGGTCGCATCAGGAAGGCTGAGAACCACTGCCCTAGGAGGATTTGCTTAGTGACTAAATGCAGGGCCGAGGCAAAGATGAAACAGCTGTCTAGTCCACAGTGGTAGTGGAGACAGGGAGAGGTTCATTATCCCAGGACTCGCTTGGTAACATCTGATGCACTGTGGTGAGAAAGAGCAGTGGGGGATGATCCAGGCACAGGGGAAGCTGCTAAGTTGCCTGCTTCCCTTTGCCTCATTCCAGCTCTCCTTTTCTAATCCTCTTTTGCAAATCCTTACAGCATCGTGGCCTACAAACAAGTCCCAAGGGCACAAGGAGAGGGTGTGGAGAAATGAAGGAGCTGAAAACACCTCAATTACCAAGTTCTGCCCATGAAACCCCAATTCCAGCCTTCCAACGGCCTGCTGATGCCCTTAGGTTCCTGGTGGGAGGGAAAATCAGTTTCTGGGTATTGGAGAAAGGCAGAGGTTAGGGTCTGGGGTACCAGCTGCTTGCACTGGCATTCTAGGTCCTGGAGGGGTTCAGGCTCCATTCAGCTAGCCTTTCTTCCATCACTGTCTTAAGGGTTCCAATCAAGGGATAGCAAGTCACATGTGCACAATGCTAGAGGTTCTGTGGAAGACTTAAGCCCGAGGGGGAATGAACATGAAATGGACATTTTGTAAAATCTGACATTTCTATACGAATAATAATAGTTTTCAAGTTAATGTAAAATCTTGAAAAAAAATCAGTTTTCTTGGTTGAGTCTTCCTCGGCTAGGAACAAGAGAGCAACGAAGTTCATGGCAGTGTTAACACTGTTGCTTTTAGGAAGCTCAGTTGGTGGAGTGCTTGCAAGCACTGATTCCTGGCTTCGAACCTCAGCACCTCATAAATCAGGCATGGCCGTGCACAGCTGAAGTTCCAGCACTTGAGAGGCTGAGGCAGAAGGATCAGAACTTTAAGGCTATCCTTAGCTATACTGTAGTTTGAGGCCACCAGAAATACATAAAGTCCTGCCTCAAAGAAACAAACCCAGCAACAATAGCAAAATCCAGCAAGGACCAGTGAAATATGTTGTCAGACACTTTCAATCATCACTTTCTTGAGTGGATGGTGTGAAGAGTTGGGGTGTTTGGCATCAGCTTTTCTGAGTTACTTATTCTGATTGTCCCTTTCGCTCCGAATAAAATCAACATTTACATTGTGAGTTCAAATCCTTCTTTTCTGGGTGGGACCCCCGAAACTGCAGATGTGGCATTCTCAGGCTGGAGTGAATACAGTTTGTATCTGATTCCCTTGCAGAGAATGATCAAAACTTGTCTTCCCTCCTCCTCTCTTCCAAGCTCAGTGCATTTCCAACCCCATCCTCTTCCTTCTGTCCTTACCTCTTTAACTCCTAGGTGCCAGCAGCCCCCTTTGGTTCTTCAATACTCTGAATTTCCCCCCCCCCAGACTCCAGCAGCCCCCTTTGGTTCTTCAATACTCTGAATTTCCCCCCAGACTCCAGAATTTTCCAACAGCCGAGTCAACACCTCCCGCTCCTTATTCCCCCCATTCACCATTTAAGATTACTGTATCCATCCTCTCTTTCCTGACTGATAGAATAGCATCACCTCCACCCCCATTCACCATTTAAGATTACTGTATCCATCCTCTCTTTCCTGACTGATAGAATAACATCACCTCCACCTCCCAGGTCGTCAGGCTCCAAATCACCTCTGACCTAGTCCCCTTTTTCAAAGTTATCTCTTAAATCCAGCTGACCCATTACAACCTCTTCTTCTTTTTTTTTAAATCACTTCTTGCTTTGGTTTAAGAAAAGATTTTTATAACGTGTGTGTGAGCGTGCGTGCGTGTGTTACCATGTGGTCCCCAGGGTCAACCACCTTCACCTGCACAGCCATCTTGCCAGCTCTCGCCATGGCTTTAACTATTCATTTCTATTTATTTCAGTCTGACCCCAACCCCCCAGCATCTGACCTTTGTACCTTTTAAAATGAGAAGGTGGAAGGTATATAAATGCTCCTTTAAAAAAATCAGCTGACTAAGTATATAGAAAAAGCTTACTCATTAATATTTAACTTGGGGGGCTGGAGAGATGGCTCAGTGGTTAAGAGCACTGGCTGGCTGCTCTTCTAGATGTCCAGAATTCAATTTCCAGCAGCCACATGGTGGCTCACGACCATCTGTAATGAGATCTGGTGCTTTCTTCTGGCCTGCAGTCATACGTGCATACTATATACAAAATAAATAAATCTCTAAAAAATATTGAACTTGGACATATTTAAACATCTTCCGTAAGGGCTGTCACAGTGCTCACCAGACAGGTGCCTTGTGTACATGACTAGTTTGTCAAAAACCCTATAGCGAAGGCTTTCCTGCACTTCAAAGGTCACAGTACTGAAAGCTCAGAGATGTAACTACCCTAGAACCAGTTATTAATGAGACAATGGAGTTTAAGTCTCAAATCTCTCTTTTTATATATTTTTTATTAAAATTTATTTATTATGTATACAATATTCTGTCTGTCTGTATGCCTGCAGGCCAGAAGAGGGCACCAGACCCCATTACAGATGGTTGTGAGCCACCATGTGGTTGCTGGGAATTGAACTCAAGACCTTTGGAAGAGCAGGCAATGCTCTTAACCACTGAGCCATCTCTCCAGCCCTGTCTCAAATCTCTTTATTCCATCTTGCTGCCCCATTTTATATCACTGTAGTATTGAATTAATGATGTTGGATTAATCAAATAATTATCACTAAATCCAGAATCATTGGGACATCCATTTACAAGGTCTGGCATGCATATATATCACATATATAAATATGAAACAACGCCTCACTATCAAGCTTTGGTTGACGGGACTCAGACTCAGAGATCTACCTCCCACGTGTACCACGCTCAGCTTCATTTTAAATTACATGTACATGCGCTGAGTGGGAATGTGCATGTGAGAAGGCTGAAGGCTCCAAGAATAAGAATATAAAAATGCAGATTCCAGAAATAAGAATGTAGAAATAAAGAAATGTAAAGTTGTAAGCCTAGGAGAATGAGAACAGACTTCTCTCAGCAGCTTAAGGATGAACTATTAACAGCGGGCTAACTCTTAGGAGATAGATCTATGACCTCTGGGTTAGGCATTATCCCTGCTACATGAGACTGGCAGCAGCAAAGGGGAGAGCACAGGGCTTCAGTAAACACCACCTGGAAGGACCAAGAAAGACATTAAATATAAACACTAGTTTAGCTGAAAAACTCTGTTAATGGAGATTGTAAAGTAAGGCAATCTGTATCTGAGTTTTACCTAGAGATTGTAAAAATTTCTTTGTTCAGACCTAAGGCTGGGTGTCCCTACTATAAAAAGGTAGGTTCAGAAACCAGCCTTTGCCACAACCTTACAAAATCCATCTCTGGCTGTGGTCTCAGCTAGCTGATAAGCTTTTTGTGCCCCATGGAGATTTTTAATTTAATTTTTTCCTGGAATCTGGTTTCTGGATTAAAGTTCACTTTTGGTTTATTAGACTTTGGTGGTCTGTCCCCATCTTGGGACGACCCCCCTGGGCCCAACAAAGGCAAAGGAGGTCCTGTAGAACAGGAGTTACATGTGGTTGTGAGCTACCAGACACAGGTACTGGGAACTGAATTCTGGCCCTGTTCTCCTCAAAATCACTCTCATAAACCACAGGCATTCCTTTTCTTGAAAATGCCTCTCAAACATGGCAGGAAAACAAACACAAAGCAAGAATCAGGAAACGGCTGCCCGTGTGAGAAAAATCATCTCACTGATACTATAGTATACAGTGATACTATGGTATACAGTGATACTAGAGTATACAGTGATACTACAGTATACAGTGATACTATGGTATACAGTGATACTAGAGTATACAGTGATACTAGAGTATACAGTGATACTACAGTATACAGTGATACTACAGTATACAGTGATACTAGAGTATACAGTGATACTAGAGTATACAGTGATACTACAGTATACAGTGATACTACAGTATACAGTGATACTACAGTATACAGTGATACTACAGTATACAGTGATACTATAGTATACAGTGTTTCCATCTCCCTGACTGCAGGAGAGGGTGAACTGAGGCAGGACCTACCGTGAAGTGAACAGGAAGGATAAGTGTGTACTTACGTTTGCCTTTTCTTATTACCCTGCAAGAAATGTTCCGATTCTCATAAGCAAATTATCATCTGTTCAGAGAAACTTTTAAAAACCCAGAAAGATAGGCATCCCATTTTCGGGTCCTAACAGATACAAATGAGCACATGATCCAGGATAAATAAATCTTTTATAGGTTTATTGGTCCATTGCTTTAAGTGAGGTAAAGATTTTTTTTTTAATTTACAAGCTAATAGTTTATCAAGCAATACAAATTCTTTGTTTACCTCAAAATGAAATACTAATTCCATAGTAAACAACAAACAGAATTTCTTACACACAGATACATGAAAAATCAAAGAGGACAAGAACCTCGTGCCAGCATAAAAAAATACAACAAAACATCTCTGGTTCTGTAACAAAGAGAAAGGTGACATTCTTTTTCGGTAGTTTCATGAGACAAAGACTTAGTTCTGTAAATAAATCACTTTCTTGTCAACACATATTCCCTCAAGCACTTATGTTCACAGCTTTTGTTTTGGTTTAATGGCAGCAGGGAGAGAGCCAGTACACCAGGGTGGGACTCCATTCCTCAGAAGCCTGTTTCTTTCTCTGGAAGTTTTAAACACAAAGAACAATTTCTAAAAAAGTCCAAATATTTGTTTTCATGCCCTTGAAGAGTTAGCATGGGAGTCAGAAGGTTTGCTGGCAGTTTGCTTCATGGGAGTCTGTCAGGTGTAGGCTGTCTCTCCGTGCGTTCCTGACGCAGGCATGAAGGGAACAGGCACAAGGAAATACAATGAGCAGGGACTCTGAGGGAGCCCAGCCCAGCACGGCCTACGTGGGCCGTGCTGACTGGAAAAGACGCTGGCTTGTGCTGCTTTGTTCATAGATGAAGGCCCAGTGGACACAGCCCCTCTTCCTTCCCTGCAGCACTGTTCCTGGCAGAGTGCCAGTCTAAGGCTGTGGCCCAGCCTGTTCAACAGCAGTGTGCACAGGTGTTAGCTGCTCTGACCTGGACTGTGGAAAGCCCAGAATCACCCAATACTTGGGCGGTACTTCTGGGAGAGGCACATTTGAACCCTTCAACACTGGCTTTAGTAGTGAGTGAGTTGGCAGAACAGGTAAGCTATTTGGCATTTCAACCTCTGGAGAATTTCTATCCCAGTGTGCTCTGAGACCACTCTGAAGAGGCAAGGCAAGCCTCTCATGCTGCCGTAATCTGGAGGGTTCTCTGAAGCTATGCAATTTGTCACTGCTGATAATGTCGGTATCCTCCACACCCCAACTAGGCCAAAGCACACTAAGCTTGTCTTTCTCCCTCAAAAACATCAAAACGGGCTGTGCTCCCTGTTTCTTGACATTATTTTCAAATACCATTTGCCAACAGAAATATTTAGTCTTGCTTCCCAAAGGCCACCCTCCTTCTGTGACCTATACCTCTGGCTTGTGACTTTAAGAGGACTGAAGATGGCCCATAATAAGTTTCTAGACCAACTGCTTCTACACGTAAAA
The DNA here is from genome assembly GCF_000317375.1 of Microtus ochrogaster. Lineage (NCBI taxonomy): Eukaryota > Metazoa > Chordata > Mammalia > Rodentia > Cricetidae > Microtus > Microtus ochrogaster. Next base: position 8,684,397 of record NC_022016.1, read on the forward strand.
CTCTTTCTATGCCAACACTTTAAAACACTAGTAAGGCAATTAGTGGGTACTGACAACTGTTTAAGAACTACTGCTATGCTTTTAACAGTCTGTGGCTTTTCCTGGGTGGGTTGGTTTTCAAGTGCTAAGAACACCGATATGAGATACACATCTTATTTATCTCTTTAAAAGTTTCCCCACCCACAGCGCTTATTTACAAACTACAATAGTTAAGAACTAGTAACATTTTTTTTTGCCACACATAAAGTATTGGATAGTCAGTCATACCCAGGAATATTCCAAACAGATATGATTAAGAGAGAATGGTCAGCCCTGTAACAGTGCCTCCAGCCTTCTCAGACACCGAGTTCCTGTCCTCTGATGTGTACAAGCATGGGGACACCTTCAAAACGGAACACTGATGACCTACAGAGCAGGCTGGTAAAAAACGAAGTTCCCCCATTAGTCACTAAATTAAAAACAGGGAGGAAGCAGGCAGCCCCAGCACACCGACTGCACCTCTGTTTGGCCAAGAAGAGGTCATTTTCCTCAACTCTACTGCTAAGTGCCACCTGCTACCTGAGCAGAGCAAGTCACAGATGATGAGAAGGCACATGCAATCTGTTGTCATCCTCAAGCCCAAATTCCCAACGTAATTTGTAAATGAAGGTGAGCAAAGTCCCCTAGCCATGTGCTTACCTTACTTCATTTCCAAATACCCTTTATAAGAAGATGGGGTCCAGAAGGGGCCCAGCCCCAGGAGCTGATCCTCCATAAGAATCACCCTTCATGGTCGCCAGCTCCACCTAGCCAGAGAAGAGCCCACCTCCAGCTGACTCCAAGACCCAAGCCAGTAGTGTCAACACAGTCTCTAAGGCAGTCCTTGGCTTTGTTCTACCCACCCCAACCCGCTCAGGATAGTGCAGTGTAGTGCCCTTACCATGGCTCGGATGACCTCACTGAAACAACCAGCTACCTAGTACCTAGAGCTTCAGAAGGTCCTGCCTTCACAGGACAGGACCAAGGCCCAGAGGCTGAGTGTTCTTTTGGTGCTATCCTAAGAGAAGCATGGCCATTACGCTCACTTGTAAAGTCAAAACTTCCATTGGGCCTCACCAAGGGCTGCAGTGTACATGGACAGTTTCTTCCCGTGGACAGCAGAAAGAGTACATTCTACTCAACACCTAGAGCACACTCCAGAGGGTTCACCTCTGTCCCCAAGCACAGTGGGGCTTTCTTGTTTCAGCTATGGGAAAATGCCTGGTGAAGCACCAAGCCCACTGCCTCCCTAAGCCTACTTTCCACTCACCAACAATCATTACTGAACCCGACCCCACAGAGGCTGAGGAGGGAGCCCCTCCTTACTCCTTGATTTGAGCACAGCAGCTCAGATTCTTCTTGTAAACTGTCAGCATTAATAGTATCCTTTCCTACTACAAACCACGACACTGCCCTAAACTCTTTTTTTTGTTGTTTTTGTTTTTTGTTTTTTTGTTTTTGTTTTTTTCGAGACAGGGTTTCTCTGAAGTTTTAGAGGTTGTCCTGGAACTAGCTCTTGTAGACCAAGCTGGCCTCGAACTCACAGAGATTCACCTACCTCTGCCTCCCGAGGGCTGGGATTAAAGGCGTGTGCCACCACCGCCTGGCTGCCCTAAACTCTTGCATCTCTCCAATCTCCTTGGTTTTTAAGAACTCTTTTCTTGCCCATGCAGATCTCTAACCCAGGGAAGAAACCCTCCATCTCTCAGGACCGGGCAGTCATAGGGCCAACTTTCACTTCACCGTCCCGTGTTCAAGCCTCCAAAGCTATCCATGTCTCTCTACCTGAGTCCAGTGCTCTGCCCTCAAGGCAAAGTCTCATGGGAAATAAACAAGAGGGATCCGTGACTTCATGGCAAAGGCTTCAGAAGGAACAAATGAGGCCTCTTCTAAGGCCTTTTGACACTGTAGTCTCTGAGCAATATTTTGTGGGGGGAATCTCTTTTGGGCTTGGCCAAGAGGAAGCAAATGCTTGGGACTGCTGAGCTTCCGGGAACTTGAGGGAGCCCCAGAGTAGGTGGGTAGGAGGCCTCTTTCCACTGTCTACTGGGCCAGATGCTAGCCTGAAGACAGGGTTAAGAGTGACTTCTTGTGCATGGCTGTTCCTGGCTTAGCCACTGACATCATTTCTAGGGAACAGAAAGTTTCCATTATCCCAGCTCTTTCTGGAATCTCAAAGTCTAGGGACATTGCTTGCTGGCCAAATAAATAGAAGACAGAAATTTCAAGATGCCGTAAAAGCCAGCCTCTCTTGAGGGAATGCCTGTGGATCCTGCTTTCCTCCGTTTACTTCCCCTGCAGCCCAGGGCTGTTTTCACAGGCTTCCTTCTTGTGTAGCTAACCAGCACACAGGATTGACTTGGGGTTTCAGCAACCAGCTCGTCATCAAATTTTAGCTTCTCCTCAATTCTTTCTGTAGTTCTTGCCAAACGACACTTAGCAAGGGCACAATCCACAAAGCCAAGTTTCATGTTTCCCAAAGATGAACATCGTTGCTGGGCCAGCTTGGTGTCTGCTGACATCTAACAATGGACACACGCCCTGACTCTACCAGCAAGCTCAGGTTGACTCTGGGCATTTACACCCACGCCAACCTGATGGCTTTGGAGGTGGAATGAGATTCCAGGCCACTGAAGTCTGGAGTGGACAGACTGTTCTTACCTTTCCACTCCAGCGGGCCATTTCTATTTGTACCAAACAGAATTCACATCAAAGGAGTTCAGGATGGCACAGAGGGGTCTGGGCGAGTACCAAGAATTGCAGAAACTATTATTTCAATCACAAATTTGTCAAATGTGAGGAAAAGGCAAATTGTTTCATGCTGTCTAGCTGCTGTCCATGATGGAGGCCAGCTCTGCGCGAGGGAAGGGAGGCTTCAGCATGCGGTGCGCTGATTAGAATTTGCAAATAACTTGTATGTGAAGCAGCAACATGTGAGGAAAAGGCAAATTGTTTCATGCTGTCTAGCTGCTGTCCATGATGGAGGCCAGCTCTGCGCGAGGGAAGGGAGGCTTCAGCACGCGGTGCGCTGATTAGAATTTGCAAATAACTTGTATGTGAAGCAGCAACATGACTGCTTCATTCTAAAAACAAACAGAACCCCCTCCATTTACCCGAGCTCGGATTTATGCGTTTTAGCAAAGAGCAGCAGATGAAAGAACACACTCTGCAGCTGCTTTTCAACAATGGCCTGAAAAAGAGCCATTCTAACTTCTGGATTTATGGCAACTTGAAAAGTTTCAAATGAAGACTTTAAGCACAGCCAGCAGTCTCCAGATCTGGGCAGCAAATGGAGATTTCCACATATCTAGAAGCAAAGAGCATGCTGTCACTCTCATCTCTGAGCACCCTGCAGATGTTTTCGTCCTGACCACAGAATTCTGAGTGTTAAACACTCATGTAGAACATTCATACTGAATTTACAAACTGGTGACAGTCATGACAATGTGACATACCAGCCCTCACTGCAAGGTTGCCCAGATATTCAGTGGGCATGACAGGAAGTATTAAACCAGACATTTTTGGTGAAGTAAAGGCAAATTGCATAAAGCAGACACTGGGACTGGGGCTTGGCACACAGGAGAGTCGCTGACCATAAAATAGCAGTTGTTTCCTAAGAGGTCTAAGAGCAACCACGACAATGGTTAAACAAGCAAAACAAGCACACTGACACCTTCACAAAGAAAAATGCACCTTTTTTGCCAATTCACACCGAAAAGCTTCTCATCTATAGCACTGTGATGCCAGAAACACGATCCAGGAGCATTCCCTTCAGCTTCCTGAGGCATGGCATAAGGACGAGGACGCTGGCTCAAGCACTGGTGCACAGGGACACTGATTTAAATGGACCCACGTGAACCAGAAACAAGTCAAAAGATGCCACTCATGATGAGCAGGCAGTAGGCCACAGTCACTGTAAATTAAGGACTTTCCACGAAGGTACCTAACCTCCTATGCTGGGACAGGTCAATGCCCTTAGGGGTAAAGTGCAGAACCACATGGTCTCCACAGCAAGCCACAGCTGCCTTCTTCATGTCTCCTGTGTCCCTGAAACGCAAGGTTCTTGTTCTGTCTCACAAAAGCAATTGGGCTGCCCCCAAAGTGATGTCACATGTCATCTGGGGGCTGTTCTGTCCCTTAGTTTCAAGTCTTCTTAGTGTTCCATTTAGGAGGTTCTTTCACAATATGGAGGTATGCTTCTGTTGAGAGATGATTACAGACTCACAGACTCCACCAAGGAATAAATACTAAACTGAAAAACAACTGTGGGGGGAGGGGAGGGAGAAAGTACACAAACGGGAGGTGTTGTTGTGCTGTGTTCTCACGGCCACCTCTCCGGCACTGCAGGGACACTCTGGTTCAGGGTGCCATGCCCTGTGGAGGCAGAAGAGTCTCTGTTCCAAGAACAGATCTACTTGGTCTCTTGTTTTTCTTGCAGTAGCGGAATAATTGACTCCCACGCCATGAGGCACTGAAACGACAACATCCATACAAGGTCAGCTGCTGAATGCCACTCTGCCAACCCTGATCCTGCTGGGGCACCTTTGTCCAGTGGCACCTACCTGTGTTGTCAATACTATTATCAACAGAGGAAGTGACAAGTGTTTGTCTGGAATGTGTCACCCCATCTTTATGAAAAAACAATGTCCTTCCAAGGCTTGCATGCATTTGTGAGAGTGTGAAGCCTACACCCAGGGAGTAGACATGGATCTACTCTAAGAAAATCTTTCCTTCAACTAAGCAAACACTAGACCAGGCAAGAAACTCCTGATGAGGACACCGGTTCTGAGCACCCATGGAGACTCTGTTGGAGGCTTGGGTGGGGCTTGTACAAGGATGTAAACATGAAAACCCAGCCACCTGAGTCAGGGTGGGTGGAAAACCTGCTCTGATTCACCAACCTGAAGTTTGGGTTGCTTGTTTGTGTCACTCTTAGATCTCCCCATAGAATGGGGAGAAAGGAGTCCAACAATTCCTACAGTTATTTCTGTTTATGTAAAGGTGGGGTACATGTACCATGACATTTGTATGGGTGTCAGAACAACCTTAAGGGGTCAGTTCTCTCCTTCCACACGTGGGTTCCAGGGATCAAATCCAGGCTCTCAGGCTTGGCAGCAAGTAAGCAATCTCACTGGCCCAACTACCAGGTTTAATTAGACCCATACACTGTTATGTATTTTATATTCGCTGTTACACAGTTTGTAGTCAGAACATGAATACAAACTGATAATCCTTTCTCTTCATTCCAGGCCCTTGTGACAGGCCAAGAATTTAGAAGACTTGGGCACTGCCTCTGAGAGTGGTTGGCTCAGCAGCCACATCCTCCCTCTGAAAAGCCTCTGTAACAGACAGCCTTGGGGTAAAGGAGGACTGTGTGCTGAGTCACCTGGGGAGGAGTTCTGCAGAGGTAGGAGGGAGGAGAGAGGCATCAGGTCAGGCAGAAAGAGGAGTGGTGAAACTTCTCCCTGGTACCTTCCTGGACGACTCAGAAGCCTGTCCTAAATACAGAAAGCCTAGGCGGCCTCAGGAGCTTGTTCCAGTAATGACCCTGAAGGCCATAGGATTCCAAACTCTCCTATCTCCAAGGCTCTCTCTGCATGTCCCAAAAGGAATCACGACTGATCAAACTTTCACTTTGGTCCTCAAATGTGTCATCTCTTTTCTTGCTCAGGGACCTTGCGTATGTTGTACCCTTTGCCTACAGTACACGTTTGTCAGACCTTTGGCTCTAAGGATCAGAATAAATGTGACTTCCATAGACTGGCCTTCCCTGCCCACTGACAGACTCAGGATGCCTAGAGGGCTGTGCAAATCCTGCTATTTATCAACAAACAATTGTTTGTAAACAATCCTTTGCACACAAAAGAGTACAGGAAAAAATGTCAAATACATGTAGAAGCCAAGACCAGGCCTCAAGATTGTTACCCTATTTATGGTACAATGGGAAGAAACAGGCATAGACCCGAGTTTGCATTCTGGGATTTTAGAGATGGCAGATTCACCCACAACAGCATGATGGAGACACTGAACCTGGCTGCTTTTAGACTGGGAAGGAAGAACAGCAAGGTAATTTTTATTGACTGTTTGCCAAATGCTGAGTATGTTCTGGAAACCTGAATGAGCATTTTACTTTATCTTTATAATTATTCCATAAAAAGTGATTATATTTACAAATCAAGAACAGGAGAGATGAGCCAGCAGGAGAAGCATCTTGTAGGAAGCAAGGCTGTTTCTGACCATGTGTGAGGGCAATCCAAACGACGGTTCTGTCAGTTAGACGCTTGTAGTTTGGTACTCAAAGGACGGGTCACCTTGGGAGGACTTTTTAAACCTCTGTGAGTATTGGTTTCTTTAGCTTTAAATTGAAAATCATAAAATCTTTGTCACATCAGCTGACATGAACACATGGCTTGGGTCCTGGAACCCTGACTAGGGGTGACAAAGAAGAAAGGAGGGACATACAGACACACATGCAGCAAAGCGGCGATCACTCTGATAGAAGGCTCCTACTGCCAGCAACATGGAACCTCAATGAGTTTATTAGGTTCCGCATAGGGAGAGGGGTTAGCTAGTATCTGCAGATCTCTGCAGCAGTAGTCTCAGGCTGTAAACTCCTGGAAGGAGGACGCTACAATTCTAGTCTTTGCAACACCCTGATCAATTGTTCAAAAACACTCACACTCAGACCCTAGGAAGCTCTACTATCCCTCTGGAGCCTGGATTTGCGGGTTTCCCATGGGCCAGAGGCCTTGGAGGCCTCAAAATGGGTCAACAACACATATTCACTCACACACACACTCAGGCCCTCACACACACACTCAGGCCCACACACACACACTCAGGCCCTCACACACACACTCAGGCCCACACACACACAC
>NC_022016.1:8691724-8705696 GCF_000317375.1 Microtus ochrogaster
CACACACACACACACACACACACACACACTCAGGCCCTCACTCCCTCAGGCTTTCCTCCGATGCTCACACCTTGTGGCCATGATGGAGTTCAATTTAATGAGCTGGCCCATTATCCAGGGATGATCCAGTTCAGAAACAATGCACTCCATAGAAAAGGCAGGTAAAGACGGAGGGCACCCATCTCCCCCAACTCTCAGCTGTATTTCCTTGGTTTTTCTTTGGTAAGCCGGGAAAAGTACAGGCATACCACCTAAAAGCAGTCGCCACAATCATCAAAGCCTCTACCACAGCCTAGGCCAAGGACGCGTCTTAGGGCTACAAGCTAGGAGATATGCCTGTCCCTATCACCTTCCACAGGAGAGAGGCTGTCCTGGCTCCAACAGCTCAACTTCAAGGCCACAAGTTATTCCAACTGAACTTAGGCCATTGTTTAACTCTAAGTGTAGTCTACAAAAGACAAATTCACTAGCAGAAATGACTTCAAATTAGATACATTAGGCGTGAACCTTGATTTGAGGAGATGGGCCTCTCTCTCGTACCCTCCCATCCCGTGTGTGCGTGCGTGTGTGTGAATAGAAATGTTTAACCTGAGGTCCACAGGTCAAGAGGGTGCAAGAATAAAAACTTTGCTAATAGCATTGCTTTCCTGTCTAATTCCATACAGCTTTATTTCAGGTATTTAAAAAGAGTATTAAAAACAAACAAGGTCTTAATAAGATGTCTATCAGCCTCAGCAGATGACTAAAGGGGATCCATGGCATAGTAAAAATAAAGAAAACTTTATGTGGAACCCCAAAGCCTCCATAAACTGGGGGTACCCATGTGCTGGTCTCACTGGCTCTGGGAAGCAGCCACACACTCCAGCAGTGTGTAAGAGGCATGCATGAGAACTGTCTCTCTGCTTCGAAACTCAGCCCTGCTCGGCCAGCGTGCTCGGGATAGCTCACACGCAAGTTAGGGATGGGACAAGGAGGATCATGCTTTGGGGTTTCTGGAAGACCCACCACCCCCACGAAAGGCTCTGGCCTCTAGAAACCACAGTGGCATGGGCTGCTTCTCACCTTCTCATAATACTGGATATTCTTGTCAGCCAAGCCCACGAGCAGCTGCCGGAAGTCATGTCGCTTGTTGCCCTGCCACCTCTCCATGTCAGCCTTAAGGTCAGCATTGAAGCACTCCATCCTGTCCTGGCACTTCTCCACATCTGCTGGCACCTGGAGTGGAAATAGATTCATGGCTTTTAAGTACAATTGGTTTCTCCTACTGTGAATTACTCTTCAAACATTTGTAGGGAGCCAAAGTGCTAAATTAAAATGTCCCTGGAAAGCAGAGGCTTGGAAGTGTTTGCAAAATGCAAACATCATCCCACCGTTAACAGAGCAGAGACAGACGGGAAACCACTCCTCTGTCTCCATCTGCAAATGGGAAAGAAAATCCCTGCAATCAAGTAGAGACCTGGGATCCTGTTAGGATTTACGCTTCCATGCTGACAAACGGGGCAGACTTTGTACATACAGCAGCAGTTTCTGCGCACAGACCTGCATCGTTCTGGGGTTTCTTGGGTCACGGGATGCCTTTCCTCAAGCATCTGAGTTAACTGTAAAAACGAAGCTACCAGCCAGCTCCCTCCTCTAAACTCCACATCATAAATAAACCGGGTTACTTCTGCACTCTAGGTGGCAGAGAATCAGAAAGTCCGAGAATGGAAGGAAAATCGTTGCGGTATCAAAAGAATTTGAAGCATAATAATAGCAGGTGGCTTCAAGTATTTCTTAATTTAGGAAGACTTTCTCCAAAGGAAGTGTGTCCCCTGGGATTCATGACCTTCACTTTGCTGCAGGGAGTTGCACTTATCCCACAGGGTTAGCGAGGGCCTCCTGGTCATGATGGTTTTCCAAAGTCAGATTTTTCAGTTTTATCTCAAGTGCTGCATTGGGCCCATATAGTGGTCAGGGCTTAACATGCCAAGCTAGGTCAACACTTGCCAGAAACAAATGAGACTTTCAAGGTTTTAAGTCCACAGAGCAATGAGCACAAATGTTCCCAAGTTACAGGAGTAACCATGGAGAGCCAGTTTCTACCCACCAGAAATGCAGACATGGCAGGGAGAGGGATGCTGACATCTGACACCCAGGTTTGCAGGGAGGTGACACTGTGGCTCTGTTTCTTGTTTGTGTTTTTTCTGACAACTAACTGATGAGTAACATCTAGTATTCCTTATTGTTAGTCATGCTCCTTGTGTCTGACAGACATCAGGATGGCAATATCCAAGGAAAATGGTTGGATGTTTTCTATCATAAGATTCAAAAGACTGGGGGCTGAGTCACCTGCTAAGGCCCCAGATGGCAAAAATGTCTGAATCAAGGGTAAGCTGTTGTTCCCACAAAGGCTCCTCCATGTCTGGTAAGAAAGTCTTTCAGAGAAGGCTCAGGTGTGAGAGCATGGGGGCTTGAATATCCACACAGGACCTGAGAGAAAGCTTTTGAAAAAGGTTCCAAGCACACAAACACAGAGCCAGACATGACTTCTTGGCCCTACAGTCTCTCAGGCTGGCCAAGGTGTACAGAGACGCAGTTCCTGGTCGCTGCCTGCAGGCTTGAGTCAGCCAGTACCACGTGAGGAGCTGCACGATGGGTTTAAAGCTTGGCTCACAGGGTCAGAGAAGGCTGCAGGCATGCAGTGAAGTGATCCAGACCAAGAAAAACTTTAAACAGATACAGTAAAAAATAGGTATAGATGGTCATAGGAAAAAAATAGTTTAAAAATAGTAAAGTCTTTAAAGAGAGAGTAATATAGAAGAAAAAATACACGTAGAGAAGGGAAACACACGGGGCCTCTGGATCTGGCATGTTTTGTTGACTTTAGATTTTTTGAATATTGATGAGCAAATGGCAGCGGAGACACTGGATTATGAAGGACGGCTGAACTAAACCACTCTATGTACCTTAGGGAAGTCTTAGCTTCAGAATGGAAGTCAGGACATGTGTTAGCTTGTGTGTGTGTGTGGGGGGGGTTATGGATTTGTTTTAACAGGAAACAAAAAGTTATGGCTCTCTTTAAATTAATGAAGATCAAATATGATTGGGGGAGACCTCCTACAATTCATAGCTACAGACATGAAGAAAGAAGCCAAGAAAGACTACAGGACAGGTTGACATGCATGCTGAGACTGCAGGAGCCTGATCCATCTTGCTGGCTACCGAGTTCTCATGACTTATTATTACATGCCTTCCTTTCATATGACATGAAGACAGGTTTGCTTCTACAGTCTAAACAAACTTATAAAGTTAACAGAAGCCCTTTTCCTGCTAAAACATAAAACAAAAAAGTCATCTTTAACTGTCTTGTGCACACTGTACATTCCATACTTGTGTTAATATACATACATGTTATCTTTAAAATGATGTGGATTCCCCTTTGTATATGTGAATATGTTTTTATTACTCTTAGTTAATAAAGAAGCTGCTTTGGCCTATGGCAAGGCAGAATAAAGTCAGGCAGGAAATCCGAACAGAGATATATAGAACAGGTAGAGTCAAAAGGACGCCATGTAGCTGTTGAAGGAGAAAGATGCCGGAACCTTATAGGTAGGCCACACCCTCGTGGCAATACATAGATTGATAGATTGGTTAATTTAAGGTGTAGGAGCTGCTTAGAAATATGTTCAAGCCATCGGCCAAATAGTGTTTCTATATAATTAACACAGTTCCTGTGTGGTTATTTGGGTCTGGGTGGCTAGGAAACGGAAGCGCAATCTTCACTTACATTAAAAGTTGGTGTTTTCAGAAAAACAGGACCAGATACCAATAAAGACAAGCAGCCCACGTGATCTAGTCTCTCAGAATGGCGTGAGACTCTTCAGATGAGCTCTCCCAGGACTTTGCCATCACCCTAATTCTCTCAGCGTCCCCTAAAGATGCCTTTGCCCCCAGACAAGGAAGCAGAGCCTAACACTTACATTCCCAAGAGGAAGGGTGGGTGAGTTTTGGTCATTTGGTGGTTTATGGATGTTTGACATCACTTGGGGTCCTGGTTACAAGTTGTTATTAGTAATGGTTAGAAAAAAAGCTAAAGGAAGATTAGATTCAGGGATCTCTTTCTGAAGGGAAAAGGGTAGATATAGTATAGAAATGATAGAATAAAAGGGTGGATTGTTGAATCTACTTTTGAACAACTACTACCCTCAAATATCTTATATTGATATGGATTTTTGTATTTTGATACAGATTTAAGATTATTCTTGTTATACTGAATTTATGTTTCTACTCTTGTTTAAGGTATTATATTTATGCAGCTTAGTTAAATATATAATGTAAAGTTTTAGCCCTTGAAAGCTAATTTAGGATAATAAAGACAGGTTAGTACTTAGTCATCTATAACATCAAACTTTTAATTAGCTAGGTATGTTGTCAAGGTCAGAGGTATATTCTAAAAAGATAGATGGTTTAAAAAAGCACTTCAAAGGTCTACAGAATATGACATTTAAAATGCTTTAATAACATAAGGATTTTCATGACAGTGAGGCATGTCTGCTCCTGGCAGCACCAATCTACTTCAAAAAAGGATAATGGGCATCTAAGAACCTCCATATAGAGTTTGATTTCAATGTGGAAAAGCTAGCCATTTGGGCAAAAAACTACCCTTGCCTCAATTGCTCACAGTATGCTGTCCAGACTGGACAAGCAGGGAAGAAAAGAAAATGAGTAACAAACAAAACTTAGCCAAGGCAAGGTAGGACAGTCCTTCAAAATTCCTGTTTCACAGAAAAGTCTGTCAGATAATCTAGGCCTGTAGGCTGAAGACAGATGCCCCACCACTACAGAGGAACCTTGGCTGACGAAGCCAAAGTTCTCTGCTGTTTCTATAATTTTAGAAGTTGTTCACTCTACACTTCCTGTTTACTCAAGTAATATTTTATCCTTCGTGGGTCTTTGATGGGGTTGAGGACTAGATATTTATAGTTTTACAGTTTTTCTTGTTACCAAATTCAGAAAAAAAACTTACATTATAGGTATACCGTTTTTTAAGGCTGAAAACATAAAAGCTTAAGTTGTTTATCAAATGATGTGGGAAGTCCTTCTTTATATGTGTTGCTTTTATTGGTTAATGAATAATAAAGCTGCTTTGGGCCTATTATAGTGTAGAAGTGGACAAGGCAGGAATTCCAAGCGGACAGAGAAGAGAGCAGGCGGAGCCAGGGAGAAGCCATGGAGCAGGAGACAGACAGGCCAGAACCTTGCCAGTAAACCAGGAGCCTCGTGATAAAATATAAAATAATTTTAAGATATTAGACCTAGCCAGCAATATGCTTATGGGATTGGCCAAGCAGTGTTTTAATTAATACAGTTTTGTGTAATTATTTCGGGTCTGAACGGCCAGGAAACAAACGAGTGACCTCCTCTAACAATCAAAACTATGTTTTAAGGTCTAAAAAGATATTTTTAGGATCATAATACAAGTTATGATAGAAAGTGGTATAGATATAAAATTTTAGACTCACTAAGATTGAATAGAAATACAGTAGCCTCTCCAAATTTGCCAAATACAAATGAACTGGACATTGTGGATATAATTCTTTTTTTTAAAGACATGTTGCATTTTTTAAAAGATTTAATTATTTATTACATATACAGTGTTCTGTCTGCATGTATTCTTATAGGCCAGAAGAGGGCATCAGATCTCATTATGGCTGTGAGCCATCATGTGGTTGCTGGGAATTGAACTCAGGACCTCTGGGAGCACAGCCAGTGCTCTTACTGCTGAGCCATCCTTTCAGCCTCATGAATATAATTCTTACCTAATAATTGTTCTTCATGTATATAGTTTTACTGTGTTAGAGCTGCAACCTTTCCTTTTTATTTAGACAAAAGGGGGAAATGTGGGAAATTTTACACTGTATGAAGATGTACTGCTGTGATTATTGTAATAAAAAAAAGCTGAATGGCCAATAGCTAGGCAGGAGGATTTCTGGGGAGAGAAAGGAAGAGGCACACAGGAGATACTGTGAGGAAACAGGAGGGTCAAGATGGAAGAGGGGTAATGCCATGTGGTAGAATGTAGATTAATATAAATGGGCTAAGTTAGAGCTAGTTAGGATCAAGCCTAAGCTATAGGCCTTACTTTCATAATTATAAGAAATCTCCATGTCATTATCTGGGAGCTGGCTAGTTCCCATAGATCACTATAGTGACACATTAATCAACACGAGAGACGTGCACCTGTGCTTGCTATGAGGGCATACTGGGTACAGAAACATTTCTGTACATCTGCATCTGACATGCTAAGCAGTTCACAGAACTGTTCTGTGACGGGATGGGATAAGAATACCGCCTCCTCTTTGAGACAGATTAGTAGCACAGCATCATGTGAAACATTTTGTTTTAAACACACACACAAAGTCAAGGAGTGTTATCTCTGAAGTCTGGGTTTCAAAATCCCCAAATCTATTCCAGGGAGGGGTGGGCAGATGACTAGTTTCGATGTTCAATTATCTGCCTGAACATTGGTCCCTACTATTATCTTTCTAATAATTCCCACCCCTTCTGTGAATACCACTGCAAATTCTAATCAAAAACAAGCAAAGAGAACAACATATCGGTAGTGGCAAGATCGCAACAGCATCAGTGAGAGCCTGCAGCTTTCCGCCCAGCCTTTGTTGGGGGCTGGCCTGACCTTGGGACGATCTTCCTTTCTCAGAGCCACAGCTTCCAGTTTGGCTTCGTACTCAGCCTGAACTTGGTCCCTCTTCTTCAATACATTCTGTGGAAGGCAGAGAGAAACATGTTAACAGTTTGCAAAGGGCTCTCCAACTCCCAACCCGGGACAGGGATTATGCTCCAAAAGCCGCACATAACACCAGTTTCTGAGGAAAGGAGGAGGGGAGGAAGGAGAACCAGTCCTGGAGATGGGGCTCTCCAGGGAAGAACACCAGATGCTGACAGCAACTGATTTTGGGAAGAGCAAGTGGGGGACACGTGCACCCATCGCCACACTGCCCAGAGGCCTCAGCCTCTGTGTACAGAGAACATTGGCAGATGCTGAGCTCTACGCTTAAATACAGGGCAGTCTCTGGGTTCAGGGGAAAAAGAACAGTCAAAATAGTTCTTAATTGTAATTATTAATTTGTATAATTGACAAAAATCATACATATTCATTTATTGTGTATGAACTGCTCTAAAATACATGCATATTATGATGTGGCTAAGCTGAGCTAATTAGCAGACATCACCTCATGCTCGTTTTTTGTGGTGAGAGCATCTAAACCTGTTCTCAGCAATTTTCAGGAACTCACTAGCCAGCTACCGTCACTCCATTACAGAGTAATTACAGATTTCTTGACGCCTTAGTCTGCCGGGCTGATCCCTGGTGTTGATTTGCCACTTGCTTATTCTCTATTTTGGGTCAGGTACAGGATGCAGAGGCTGAGTTCTCCCCTGAGGGTTCAATCTGGAAAAGGTCCTGATGCATACAAGGCTGGATGTACAAGAGTTCTGAGTCCCTGGAGAGCAGCAAATGGGCTCAGTGACAGTCGACCTGGGAGGAAGAGGCGAGGCAAGGCAGGTGCTCATGTTCTTCAGTCCACACCAACAAGTAGTACCGGACAGTGAGTAACACCCTGAGACTCTGCCCCAACTCACTTCCCTTCCTCCAATCTTATCCCTACAGTGCCAGACACAAGAGCTTGTAGAAAAAATAAAATAAAAAAAAGCACATCTCATTTCTTCTCCTGAACCTTTTTCTGGAATATTAAAAACTGGCAAACCACATATGGTAAGTCTTCTTACCCACTGACTCAGAAGCAACAAGTTACCTAGACAATTTCTAATCACAGATTCTACACAGGGACCTTCCATCACAGCATGGAGTCAGGGCAGGAAGAACCCATTTCTGGACTAAGTGTGAGGCACTTGGTACCCCTGGGGATGTGTCCAAAGCTCCGAGTAACTAAATGCCTGAAGGTTCTCTACAGCCCATTTTCTAAAGGGAAACATCCACATCGGGAGCCCTAAGTCTTCTAGTGGAGAATTTACTTTGAAGAACATGTACTCTGCAACCATTCGTCCTCCAGGTGGGCTGGTCATCTTTCTTCTAAGGGCTCTGATGTTCACTCCCCACACTCACGAATGTCTCCATTGGAGCCTTCTGTTGCGATGGGAATGTTCTTTAACATCTGCCTATCGAGTACTTGACATGACATGTGGCTCATGTGAGTGAAGTAATGGATTTGTGTTCATGTGTGTGTGCGTGCGTGTGTGCGTGCATGTGCGTGTGTATGAGAGAGAGAGAGGGACGGGGAAGGGAGAGAGAGAGAGAGAGAGAGAGAGAGAGAGAGAGAGAGAGAGAGAGAGAGAGAAAGCAGGTTCCTGCTCTTGCAAGAGCAGAGGTATCAGATGGCTGAGTTATGGACAGTTGTGAGCACTGGATGTGGGCGGTGGAACTATAATTTGTGTCCTCTGTAAAAGCAGCATTGAGTCATTTCTCCAGCCCTGAAGTTTTCTTTCTTTCTTTAAATTTAAAGTTAAGTAAATAATTATATATGACAGTGGCTATCACACTGAACAGGCTAAATCTATAACACAAGACAAAGGAAGGTAACAAGAACCTAGGATTTCTGATTTCACAAAGCCTAGGCTGCAGTCTACATCTACCTGCCTGGTACCAGGAGCACTGAACATCATCCTCTCCGCCCAGCAGAACTAAACATATGATACTGTCTGTGGGAGTGACGGCGTCCCATCCAGCGTCCACGTACTCCCCTTTACAGAACGCTGCATATCTTACTGAAAAAAGCAGGCATTTCCAGTCTAGCATTTCAAGGATTCAAGTCGCACAGACATGTACTGTTGGTGTGACCAGCATCTGAGAATCAATGTTCCTGAGAAAACGCCTTGGACTGCCAACCCAGTGTGTGGTTTTCTCTCCCTATTTTTATTATGTCTCTAGTTGAGGATGCCAAGACCCTTGAGAGGAGGGAAGTGAGAGAAGATTCATGCACCCTAGATGGCTACCATAGTCTAGAGGGCAACTAACTCCTCATCCCATTCCACAAAGAGGGCAAGAGAAGCTCAGATCCAGTAGTCTGGGCTGTTCTCTGTCCACGTCTCTGACACCCAACCTCGCCTGGAGCAAATGGAGTGCTCTCTTCAGGAGCAGACTTGGGAGGGGGGCGGATGTGGGCTTGCATCACAGAATCACGGGATAGCATAAAAGGCCCCTGACAAACAGACATAGAGCCTAATGTCTAAATGAGGAGACTTGGCATGGTGACTGTGCAGAGCCTGTCTGAAGTCCCACTGCTGGGTAACAGGACGACAGCAACTCAGTGTCCATCATCTTCTATTTAGGGTTTCACAGCCCAACAACCCAGCCATGCTGAAGGTTGAGCATCTTCTAAGGGGAGCCCTCTACATAGTGCAGGCCATGTTAAGGATGGCTCGCCACTCCAAACACAGCCTCTGGGGTACGGTTGGTCAAGCCAGCTTATGGCTATTATAGAGGGTTCATATGGGGATGAAAGAGTCAAGAAGCTCCATCTACAGAGAGGTACCCTGCCTCCAGAGAACAAACACAAGCCACCTGAGCCTCTCTAGGCAACACTAGCTTTCTCCCCCACTTCTGCCTCTCAGCATCAAGATCCATCAATCTAGGGGCAGAGAACAAAACAGCTCCATGCCTTCATGGAGCTTCCATGCCAGACAAGAGACGAACAACAAACAAGTAAGCAGTACTGGACGCAGCACGAAGGAAAAGTAAAACAGGGACAAATATGGGAAGGAATGAGGATGTGAAGGACAGAACTTCTCTTGGATGCCACTTTCAGAGGAAGAGCACTTCAGCAGGATTTTAAGCTGTCCTGATAATCTGGAACTTCACTGGTTTTCTGCTCAGATGAAGAGAAGGCTAAGGACTCAGTTCAGTTTTCACTTTTAACAAGAGAATTGTGAGGAAAAAGATGGAAAGAAATTTTAAAATATTTAAACCTTTCAATGAATATATATATATATGTATGTTCTAATGGGTTTTGGAGGGAGGACTATAAAAATTGTGTGAGACATTTTGAGCAGTACTGGATATGAGAACATAGTAAGAAACTGTTTTCTAAAATATCTGTGTATGTGTGATCATCGCATACCTATGTTCATGCACACAGAGCCCAGAAAGGACACTGGTGTCTCCCTCTATCAGGCTCCACATTATTCTCCTCAGATCCTGAGACAAGGTCTCTCACAGAACCTGGAGTTTGTAGGTTTTTTGCACCTAGACTAATAACCATCTGGCAAGTCCCAGTAATGCTCCTGTTTCTGCCACCCCCTATCACCACTCAGCACTGTGGTTACAGATGCCTATAGCCACACCTGGCTTATCCAACCTTTCATAGCAAGTGCTCTTATCCAACTCCCCACACCCAGCCATCTCCCCAGCCCAGTAACTGTCCACGATTCTTCCCCAGTGCTGAGAGTTGAACCTAGATTCTCAAGCACGCTAGTCGAGTGTTCCACTGAGATACCCAGTCCTTGGCTTTAGTTTTTTGCAGTTGTAATAATGACATATTTTTACTTGACTGTAGGAGCATAGATACCTGAGGTGCATATTCTTTTTAATGAAAAGATTTGTATCTTCAGATTTGGGAGATTTTCTTGTATTATCTCTTTCTTAATTTCCTTCCCTTGGTTATCCCGCGTTCCCTCAGCCAGGAGTTCCTCAAAGGATGCTGAGCCTTGGGATTAGTGCTCACCGCCACTCACTCGCTCACCCTCTGCCCCAGTTTTGGCATATCTGTGGTTGAGTTTTAGTTTCCAACTTTCTGGTCTTGCTTTCTAAGATTTCCTCAACCACATTTTCCAACTTTACAAATTTTATTTAACAAATCATGTGCTTTTTTAATTAACTATTTTTAATGTGTATGGATACTTTGCCTGTGCACTACACAAGTGCCTGCTGCCTGAGGAGACTAGAAGTGGATTCCTGGGATTGGATCCACAAACAATTCTAAGAAGTCATGTGGGTGCTGGGAATTGAACCTGGATCCTTTGGAAGAGAAGCCAGTGCTCTTAATCACTGGGCCATCTCTTCGGCCCCAACAAATCATGTTTTTAATTCCCAAAGTTAGCTGGGCAATGGTGGCGCACGCCTTTAATCCCAGCACTCGGGAGGCAGAGGCAGGAGGATCTTTGTGAGTTCGAGGCCAGCCTGGTCTACAAGAGCTAGTTCCAGGACAGGCACCAAAAACTACAGAGAAACCCTGTCTCGGAAAAAGAAAAAAATTCCCAAAGTTATTTAACTCCTTCTCCCACAGCATCGCATTCCTCAGTATGAGAACACTGATGGAAAATCTCCTCCGATCTTTTCTTCCACTTAATTCCCACCCTCTGTTTACCACACGTTCTATCTCTCTGTCTGTGGCGTCAGTCTTCAGGACCACAGAGATGGACAGATACCACATGCACTTGACGCTGCACAGAAAGCAAGCCAGTTTACCTTCATGGAATCTGAGTACAGAATGTATTCCCTGAGCACTGGTAGAAACTCCTCTGTTACATCATCAGTCAGCTCTTCCAAGGCCGTGGAGCAGTTCCCAATGCAGGCCGACACACCTTCCAGGGGCTCCGACAGTTCACCTTCCAAGGCGCTCCACGTGGAATACACAGGCCCATATTCCCTCAGCTCTACGAGGTACTCTATAGGAAGAGAAGCCACTTGGAATCTAGCTGGGAGTTCTCAGTGTATAACCAAGTTAGGAACTGGGTGCACAGCCTTGGCTGTTCTCTTTCCTGGGCATGCCTTCCTTTAAGTGTAATACATTCCTAACAATGTTTTTAATTTCTCAAAGCTATTGCAAATTACTAACATCCAAACATCTAGGATTCTTGTTAACAGGAACAAAAATGCCCTACATGGGAAAGTGACTAAGAGTAAACCCAGGGAACTTTGAAAATAATCACCTCTTCCAGTGCTGCAAATGCAACATCTTACAAAGCAATGTGGGGAGACTTTCATAAAGGTTCAGAGGGCCTTGGATCCCCTGGAACTGGAGTTATAGATGGTTGTGAGTCCACAGGTTCTAGAACTGAATCCAGGTCCTCTGCAAGAGCAACAAGTGCTCTTAATCTGAGTCATGTCTTTAGTACCCAGCAGTGGGATCTTTTTAAAGGCCGGGCGATGGTGGCGCACGCCTTTAATCCCAGCACTCGGGAGGCAGAGGCAGGCGGATCTCTGTGAGTTCGAGACCAGCCTGGTCTACAGAACTAGTTCCAGGACAGGCTCCAAAGCCACAGAGAAACCCTGTCTCGAAAAACCAAAAAAAAAAAAAAAGAAAAAAAATCATTCCCAATGGAGAAACAAGAGGGCTATGGGGAGCACACCCTGCTGGAAGCGATGAGGGCTATGGGGAGCACACCCTGCTGGAAGCGATGAGGGCTATGGGGAGCACACCCTGCTGGAAGCGATGAGGGCTATGGGGAGCACACCCTGCTGGAAGCGATGTGGTCTCAGACAGCAGACGCAGGCTCTCACTCAACAGTCCTATCAGTGCTTCCAGGGAAGAAAAAAAAATATTTTTCACCCCTACAGGGTAAATCTGGCCCTTCCTTTGTCACCAGGATTCTTGCCAGTTTTGACAAAATGTGGTTGCTGTGTTTAACTATTAGCAATTGACAGTAACTGACGCGTGTTTTAAAAGGCCTGCGTGACACCATTGTTCTGGTATGTCTGGTCTATATCTGTGTCAGAGGACAAACTGCCCCACTGTACCGGGATGTGGCTAATCAGGTGGCCATGACAGGAGACAGGTAGACAAGCAGTGGCGGTGACAAGGACAGAAAAGGGTGTGAAGAGAAGCAGGGCATGGTGAAGGAGTTCAAAAGTTTACTGGGTCATAACCTTGGCAAACATGGATGCCCACACCACCTCTCTGCTAAGTTTATTCCTGTGGATGGAGAGCTTGGGAAAGCACCATGCTGAGTGCAGGACAAAGGCCTGAGCACAAAACTCCATTCTAGTCACAACCAGCCCCTCCCTCTCTGTGTGTGGTTTTCAAGCAGAACAAGGCCTGGTTCTGCCTCTGCAGCATTTCTACGGGTTGCTTCAGCCCGGTATGTATGAACGCTATCCCCATCACTCTGGGCACCACTAGTCTCAACAAAGGGCTCACCTATTTCTTCTTTGATGATCCGCTGGGCTATCCGGTCAATGGTTCCCAGTTTGAGTGCAAAAGTGTCTAAGTAGTCGCCGATGGCTGCAAACTCCAGAGGCCGACTCCTCAGCTTATAACCGCCGGTGACGTGCTTGACTGACTCCCCCACTCTGCTCAGCAGTGCCATTCCCTGCTTCTTGTAGGCATTCAGGTCCTGCAGATGACAAGTACCATTTGGTCACGTGGCCAGGGCTAAGGAAACAGCTCCAGAAGCCGTGTCTCATTGGAAACGGAAGTACTAGAAAGCAGGGCTGTTAGGGCTGCATGCACATGATAGCCCCACTGTGGGAACTCTTTCCACTGGGAGGCCAGATAAACATCTACCTACTCTAATAGGGCAAACCAAAGTACAAGTCCAAAGTTCAAAGTGAGGAGTCAGGGACCTAACTGAGCTTACTTACAGAGTGCAGGTGTCTCACCCCCACATAGATGATGACAGACCCATAGCCACAAATATGGACAGCCTCCCTCAGCTAAACTTCTAGAGTCTATACACAGTAGCATCTGCCAAGACCAGCTGGCTGTGAAGTGAAAGAGGGTGTGGGCGGGATGAAGTGCCCGGCACACACATGCCTGGCCTTCTATGATGGACATCAATAGTCACAGCTGCTCTGATTCGATGGCAGCTTGGGAACAGCACTCTACCACAGACCCCAGACTCACATCCAGATGCTCATGTCCGGATTCCCTGTCAACATGGTGGGTCCCTAGATCCTCTAGTCAAATCTACACCCTGTCTTTACTACACCCTGTCTTTACTACACCCTGTCTTTACTACA
>NC_022016.1:8705826-8706325 GCF_000317375.1 Microtus ochrogaster
TGTCTTTACTACACCCTGTCTTTACTACACCCTGTCTTTACTACACCCTGTCTTTACTACATCCTGTTTTTAAACGTAACACTCTTTCTAACACAACTTTTGTAAAATCTTTTGTAAAAATGCCTCATGCTGTCTTAGCACAAAATTAAATGCCCAAAGATTTATTCCATTCACACACTCAGACTCAACTAGAGCCACATAAGGAAGGTGGAGGGAAGAAGGTAGGGCGCTGAGAAGAAACAACAGAAGCACTGCTAGAAAACTCAGCTGAGGTGTCATTGTAAACAAACTTTAAACTCGGTGAGTCAGCAAAAGTGAGAAATAAGTTGGGATTTTAAACCTCTTGTATTCAAATACTGCAGCTTTAAAAAGATACACTGTGCAGCATCTGTGGTTCCATTACTCAGGAGGCAGAGGCAGCTAGATAGCTGTGAGTTTAAGGCCAGTTTAGTCTATATAGTAAGACCCTGTCCCCCAAACCAACCAACCAACCAACCAA
>NC_022016.1:8706609-8712076 GCF_000317375.1 Microtus ochrogaster
ACAAACAAACAAAAGCTCTTAGATCTGAGCCGGTGGTGCATGCCCATCATTCCAGCACTTGTGAGGCTAAGAGATGAGGATCAGGAGTTTGAGCTAGCATGGGCTACAAAGAGAGACCCTATTATGGTCACTGCTCCATTGCTGTGAAGAGACTAAGGCAACTCTTATAAAAGAAAGCATTTAATTGGAACCTGCTTACAATTTCTGATGTTTAGTCCATTGTCATAGCAGGGAACATGGCAGTATGCTTGGTGCTGGAAAAGTAGCTGAGAGCTACATCCTGATCCACTGGCAGAGAGGGAGAGAAGGGGAGGGCAAGAGAGGAGAGAAATCCTGATTTATTGGGCAGGGCGGCTCAAACAGACTGACAGACCACTGGACCTGGTGTGGACTTTTGAAATCTCTAGCCTACCTCCAGTGACACACCTCCCAGAACAAGGCCACACCTCCCGATCCTTCTCACTCTGATGACCAAGCATTCAAATACAGGAACCAATGTGGGCCACTCTTATTCAAACCACCAAAGACCCCGTCTTAAAACAGTAACAAAACCGGAAGTGTAACGAGCCCATCGGGGAACAAGCCTGTTCCCATTACTGAAATGTATCTTAGGCTGTCCTGCATTACTTTCAGAGATGGGTTTACAGAAGGTGCTGGTGTCTCTTGCTCATCCATACCACTACACAAACAGAACAATCACCCCCAGTTCATGGGGGGAGGGTAGAGCTAGGCTATGGCTTTCTCATGACCTGACCTGTAAAGAACCAATACCTGGTGAACGACAAGAGTGCCCATGCCCACCTGAGAACAACAGTAATTCCCTCTAGCACCTCTCTATCTCAGTCAGGCAATTGGGAGAATATTCTAAAGCTTCCATCTCCTATCCTGACGTCCTGACATTCCCAAAGGCACCAGACTTCCTCACGACTGTCACTGAAGCCTCACTGTTGCTGAGTTCATGTGCCGCAGGTAAGTCAACTACCAAGTGGATGAAATTATTAGTGGTACCTATTGGGTACAGCCCAAACCCAGCCCACTGAGCTTCCTCACACCCTCCCAGCACCACAGGCTTCGTCTTGGTGACATGTCTAGTTTGGGATAAGGGCATGTCATCACCAAGAGGGTTGTCTGTGCAAATGCTCATCTATGGACTCAGACATACTCCCTGCTCTAAGACACTGCCTTCCCAGGTTAACTGACAGCCGTGACACCCAGGTCAGGCCTGTTGCTAATCATAGAAGGAAGATCATCAAGCCCTTAACTGAGACCCCAGTCACTCCTTCCCCGACCTCCTCTCAGCAGTAGGTAGTCCCCTCTGTGGTCGGAGTCAGCTTAACAGGAGGGAGTACTGATCCACGTAGCTACAGGGAAATTCACTGGAGTGAGACTGTTGTGTGGTGTGGTGGTTACAGTCTGCTTTCTCCTGTATCTACTCCTTCCCCAGGCTCTGTAAACAAAGCTCCGGGAACCCACTGGTTGTGGAGCTTGGCTTTGGAGAAATCATGACCTTGGAGTCATTGGTGTCCTGTCTGGGGGAGGAACAGATGTTTGCTGACAACTCTTCACACAACAGTTTCATACAAGAGTGACATGGAGAGAAGCAGCTCTTGTCTCAGGAGTAGAGTTTCAGATTTGGAAGACTGGAGAGTTCTGGAGAGTGTTGGCATAGCAACCTGGCCTGGCCACTCAGAAAGGGTTAACACCATATGTAGTTTATCACAGTTCAAAAGAAAAGATGGGTTTCTGGGTGTGATAGCGCACACCTTTAATCCCAGCACTCGGGAAGCAGAGGCAGGAGGACTTCTGTGAGTTTGATGCCAGCCTGGTCTACAAAGCGAGTTCCAAGACAGGCTTCAAAGCTACACAGAGAAACCCAGTCTTAGAAAAAACAAACAACAACAACCAAAAAACCCCCACAAAAACCCAAACAAACGGGCTATTTGGTGTGTTTAGTTTGGCAAGTGACACTAAAATGGGCTTGCAGTTTGTTTTGGTTCTGGCTTTCTTCTCTGTTTCTTCAGAAAGGGGCTCATGTATCCCAGGCTGGTCTTCAATTCACCATGTAAGCGAGGACGACCCTGTCCCAGTCCTTGTGCTTCTACCTCCCAAGTGTGCACCACACCTTGTCCAGGCAGAACTGTTTAAGGGTTGCTCTCCTGCACTCAGTCACATGGGTCAGGGTTTGTCACACTGGTGAGCCCAGAACTCTCAGTTCATCTCTCTCCAAGACAGGATCTCCCACTCATTCTGCACGCAGACTCCTGAGGAACAGGAATCAGACCCAACCCTCCCACACTACACTCAGTAATGAGGACAGCCTGGGGCTTCTGGACAAAGGACCTGCACCCTGAGAACTGACGTGCACTTTGGAAGAACCATACCCAAGTACTAGTACACTGAGAAATGCTTACATCAAACATGTTCAGTCTGTAGGGGGAGCTGTTGTATGGGTTGCTATCCATGGAAGTTAAAAAAAAAAGCTTAGAGGACTTTGCCAGAAAGTTTCCATGAGTGGAAAACAAACTCTTCCAGAAGGCTTAAATTTTAGCAGTTGCCATCTGCACACATGCATCTGCAACTTTAACAGCGTGGAACGGACAGTACTTAGACCTCAACACCCTTGTCATTAGAGCGTTCTACATCTGGCGTGAATGCAGGGAGCTAACTGGGATGGCTAGGGAGAGTGACACATGCTCTGGAGCCTCGGATTTCAGGTCAGTTCTGCCAACAGCAAGCAATGTCCAGGCCTTGTGGTACAGATGGGAATCAGGCCTTAGGAGCCACAGGACCCAGTTTCAAGTCCTAGAGATGCCAAATGAACAGGCTGAATCTCTGACCTTCAGTTCCCTCGGCTGAGAAATGAAGCTACAGCTATTCCTTGAGGGGCTCTTGAGGGGGCCCGAAGGTATCAAGGCAGGGAAGAGGTGAGAAAGAAAACTCGGCTCAGATTAACTTCGTCAGTCTGGATCAGACCTGGGGAGTCTCAGGCCAGGTGGTTCACTGTCAGCATATTTAAAACACAGTACAGTTTGGGAAAAAGTTTTCAGGCAACAATCATTCCAATTCCAGGTCCACAATAGAGCTTAAGATGTGACTACATAGAAACTCCTTTGCCAAGCACATGTGACCGTGAGGGCTGGCTCTACAACGAAAAGGCCTAGAATCTATTGTGGTCTCTGACCAAGGTAGCATAGAGGCCATAAAGTACACGTAACATCTCTCCTAAGGATGGGTTCTATTAACTGAGAGCTAAAGATAATGTTCTAGGGAGGGAAGTGTCTGGGATAAACATTTTGGGTGATATGGGTGAGGTCTGCCTTTATAGCAAAAGGTAGGTGTGGTAGTTTGAATGTAATTGGCCCCCATAATCTCACAGGGAGAGGTACTACTAGGTGTGGTTTGTTAGAGCAGATACTGCCTTGTTGGAGGAAGTGTATCACTGTGGGGGCAGGTTTTGGGATTTCCTATGCTCAAGATACCACCCAATATCTCAATCAACTTCCGGTTGCTAATGGACTCTCAGCTCCATCGCTCTGTCTGCCTGCATGCCACCCCATCTGGACTAAACCCCTGAAACTGTAAGTGAGCTACCCCCAATTAAATGTTTTCATTTATAAGAGCTGCTACGGTCATGGTGTTGTGTCACAGCAACAGAAACCCTAAGACAGTGGGTGAGATCTGCCTCCACAGACAGTAAAACGGTCACCAGGTTGTTAACAGTGTCCACGTTCAGCCTTCTGGGTGGAAAACAGGTAATTCTTCCTTTGAGAAGAAGCCTCTGCTTGTTTAACATTCCTGGACCTTTGTGTGTACAACAGGTTCTTATGGAGAATACTTTTATAATGCGTTACTTTGAGTGTGTGTATGTGTACCTTGGTATGTGGGTGGCATGCGGAGGTCAGAGGGTAACCCTGTGGAGCTGGGTCTTTCCACGCTTATGTGGGTCCTGGAAAGAAGATTTGGCTCCTGAGGCTTCTGTGGCCAATACCTAATCTAATGAAGCATCCTTCCAGCCCCGAAGGACACTATCCTTCCGCTTTTGTACCTATTGTTGGTAAGCCTCACCTACTAACACTGCCAAGAAGCATCTACAGGACACTTCTGTTTCTGGCAAGTAAAAATTCTGACTTCTATTGCTAAGACAAAGGGGCAGCCTGGCCTCCTCTAGGATTCTAAAACAGAAAACATGCTAATGCCGCGGGCACCCAAAGTCGAAGACCTTATGATGCCCACCTCAGGGCACCACTCACAGAAGCAGCTTGCGAAAGAGCAAAGCAGTGGTTTGAGGAGCCCAATAATAATCATTTACAGAGAAATACACAAAATTCTGCCCGTACCTTAGCAGTGAGGAAGACATTGAAGTGTTCATTGAAAGAGAGCACAGGGTGATCTGTAATCCTTTTTAGGAATTTATCCAGAGCTTTTCTTCTGGTCTCCACAAACTCTTCCGAGAAACGATCCACGACCCCTTTCACCACAAACTTCTCAGGAAGCGGCTGAGATGGAGAGAAACGGAGCAGTCAAGATGGGGCAGGAAAAACTCCCCGGACTAATGAATATGTACTGCCTATCTGAACAAGCTGTTGCTTATTTTTGTCTTTCTTCCTTTTTTTTTTTTTTTGAGGTAGGATCTCACATAGTCCAGCCTAGTCTCAAACTCACTTTGTATCTGAAGATGACCTTGAGCTCTTTCCTCAGGACTCCAACTTCACACTGAGATTACAGGTATATCCTACCATATCATTTTATGCCGAGCACTTTACCAACTGCACTGTATTTCTAGCCTAAGTATAGTAGTTCTTAATCTGTTAGATCTTTTTCTACCAACACAGGGTTTCTCTGTGTAGTCTTGGCTGTGCTGGAACTCACTCTGTAGACCAGGCTGGTCTTAAACTCAGAGATCCACCTGCCTTTGTCTACTTGGTGCTGGGATTAAAGGTGTGTGCTTTTTCCGAGTGTTAGACTTTATATCATCACCAACACAAAGATTTTTGGGAAACACAGATGTAGCAAATCCAACTGTCCTCTCAGTTTGATATGCACAGAACGAACCACTATAGCACAGCCCCTGAACTACTGAGAAGTCAACATCTGTCCAGAAAATACAGGTAGATTGTCTTTAAACATGCATAGGTGGTTTAAGAAGAAAGATGGAAGACAAAGTCTAAGACCAGAAAGCAAAGGCTGGGGAGACCGCCTAGCCTATTATTCAGTGAGCTCCTAGACTGTGGAAGATTCCATGTCCAAAATAAAATAAAAGAAAGAAAGAACATGAAAATAAAAGAAAGGGCAGACAATGCCAGAGGAACAATACCCACGCCTGGCCTCCATATACACTTGTACACACAGACACACACATGAACCTACACTCTCTACGTATGCATACACATACACACAGACACACACGTGAACCTACACTCCCTACGTATGCATACACATACACACAGACACACACGTGAACCTACAC
>NC_022016.1:8712176-8714251 GCF_000317375.1 Microtus ochrogaster
CATACACACAGACACACACGTGAACCTACACTCCCTACGTATGCATACGCATACACACAGACACACACTAAGGAAGGGGGGCAGACAACATCAAACACATAAAAATTTATTAAAATAGCTTAAGATTCTGTTCCCAGTTCAAATGCAGAAATAAGGAAGAGGGCAAACTCACACAGTTTAAGACGATCTTTATTTTCCTTTTAGGTTTGTAATTGAAATGTAACTTTCCTTATTTTTCTTATTCAACTTTTTCTATCATAAATTTTTGAGCCAACACTGTTGAACTATATAAACTAGTTGCTCTTCCAGGGACCTTTGAGCTTTGTTTATTTCCTTGGTAGCTTGCTCAAATGAGTGACTAAATATGTCTATCTTACTGCCTCCCAGAGGGAAAACAACTGCTATGCACAGTTGAAAAATATCTGGGTTCTGACAAAAAAAAATGTTGGTGAAAATGTAGACAGAGGGAAGCCTTATCTACCTACCGCTGGTAGAAATATACACCAATTCCTTCACTATGGAAACCAGTGTGTGTGTGTGGGGGGGTCCCTCAGTAAACTAAAAATTGGATTCCCTTGATAGCAGACATCTTTAATCCCAGCACTCCTGGAGGCAGAGGCAGGTGGATCTCTTGAGTTCTAGGCTAGCAAAGTCTTTATAGTAAGACAAAAGCAAAGAACATACCTGTGGCAATGAAATATTCTAAAAATTATCTCTTGTAGTCTAAGAGACTAGTGTTTGCTGGACCACACAGCCAGGATTAATAATAAAACACCTTGAGGTCACGTAAGTCAGACAGCCAGCCTACTGTGTACTCAAACTGTTTAGCCTGCCTTTAACTGAACACTCATCCTTCCCCGCCTTGGATCTCTCATGTGATCACCGTTTACAGTCTAAACGAATGCACAGCACAGCTATGAGCTTTCTGTTTTTATTGTTCTTTATTTTTTTCGAGACAGGATTTCTCTGCGTAGCCTTGGCTGTCCTGGGACTGACTCTGTAGACCAGAATGGACTAGAATCGGGAAATTTGCCTGCCTCTGCCTCCCAGAGTGCTAGGATTAACAACATGTGCCATCACTGCCCAGTTCGTAGCTGTAATCTTAAATTCCATGCCCCTGGCCCAGAACAATGCATGGGTATCACTTGCTGAAAGCAGCAAGCACAGAGATTGAAAGCAACTTTCTAAAATCTACTACCAAGGTTGAAAGCAGCATTTATGAATATTGATTGATAAACAATATTTATAATACTGTTTGTTATGTGAGTAGTTTGGAGCCAGTGGCTTAATCCCTCATAAAACTCTGTTAAAGATTTCCATAACGTATCCCATTCTTTCTCATGTGCTGTTCAATAAAGACAGAGTAAAGCCCTTCATTTAAGCACAGACACACAGACAGAAGATCCAGACACAGGGACAGATTCACAAAGACACCCTGCAGACACACACAGATTCAGATCATACGACAAATGATTGAAGGAACAGGGAACATGAAGTGGAGAATTCAAACCGGGGCTCGCTCTTAGTTAAATGACACCAAGGGGAAGAACTTTTTATTTCTTGCCTTAATGCAAAATCCTTGCATTATTGTTGACTCAGAGTTAATCACTGTTTAACCCATGAATAAAATCTGTAAAAAAAAAAAAAGAACAAAAAAAATGAAAGTAGACCTGCTAAATAACCTTGTTATACAACTGATATCTGACGGAGAGACTCTAAGCCAGCGTATCACACAGACACTTCACAACAGCTAAGCTAGGGACCGAATGGAGGGACGGATGAGCAACTGTGCCATATACACAGTGAGTCTTCAGCTGTAAACGAGTTATGTTGAATTACAAGCACTGGAGATAACTAACCACAGATGTGGCTCCTAGATTTTATACATGGGGAATAAACGGAGGTGGAGAGGCGGGTATGCTTAGTGGGCATATACCTGTAGAAAACTACCCTTCATACCACAGTACCACATACAATGATCATATACAATAAAATACCACAGTACCACATACAATGATCATATACAATAAAATACCACAGTACCACATACAATGATCATATACAATAAAATAAAG
>NC_022016.1:8714456-8740737 GCF_000317375.1 Microtus ochrogaster
AAAAAGAGCAAATGGGATGATGATGAAGCTCAATAATATTGGTGATTTCTCCCAGAACCTACAAATAGCCAAGGCACACCTGAAAAGATACCCGCTTAATTACCTGGGAAATGAATCAAAACTGAAATGAACTTGGATGTGATGATACACACATGTAATCCCAACATTCAGAAGACTAAGGCAAGAGAAACCTGAGACCATACTGGGATATATCAGCTAGGGTGAACTACATAACAGGTCCCTGTCTCAAAAACAAACACCCAACATATTTGTACAGATAAATATTGGAATCTACAAAAAAATCCTACTTGCAAATTATTACAATAATCCATTGGAAACGTAAGGGCTTAATTTTGAAACAGTGACATTATACCCCTGAGACTTGGGGCTAAATATTACACGTGGTTTTTGCTTAAATCTAGTCTGTTATTTGAAATAAAAGCATGTTTCCTGTACATCGCCACAGAGAAGTGTATTTCTAAGTAACAATCTAAACGCAATCATGGATGTGACAAGGTCTTGTCAAGAGTCAGAATCTTCCCTGAATTCAACAAAGACTTCATCACTGAAACCTGTCCCTTCCTACCCTTACCAACTTGATAGAGAACCCCACTCCAAGGCAAGATTCACTGGCAAACAAAGAAGCATCAAGATTAGAAATCATACCATTAAGAAGAATAATTGCCAACCCTAGTTTAATTCAAGGTACTTGGCAAGTTCAATCAATATTTTACTATTAACTTCCCGAAAGCTAAAAGTACTTCAAAATAAAGGGTGGGGTGCTAAAGAGACAGCCTGTCAGTCAGGAACTCTTGCTGCTCTTGAAGAGGACAAGAGTTTGGTTCCCAGCACCCAGATACACATCAAGTATCTCACAACTGCCTGAAACTCCAGCTCCAGGGGACCCAACGCCCCCTTCTGGCCTCCATGGGCACTGCATACATGTGGCAGCACATGCATGTGCAAATGTTTTATATAAAAAGAAGGACTTATTGTGAGATATTCTGATGGTACTCTAACACTCCCAATAAAGTTATAGCTAGAATCAGGGGGTAGAGCCAGTGACTAGCTGACCAAAATTGGCCATAGAGAATCCAGCAATTTGGATAGAGAAGACACATAGGAAGGAAGGGACAGGGACTGGAGTCTGAGCTTCCTCTTGGTTCTGGGATGAGGGAAGAGACATGTTTTTTTGTGGTGTCTCTGGCCAAAAAGTAAGACCAACTAGTTGCTGCTCAGCCTCTCTGAGCTAGCAGGCTTTTAACCCCAGCCTTTGACTGCAGAGTCGTATTGGTAATTAAAATGATAGAATTAAATTAAATTAATTTTATTGCATTAATTTAAATGTATAGGTTAATTAAACCTACACACTGAAGCTACAGCAGAGCCAGGACTATTGGACTGGAAGCCCCACCAGGCCACGGCTGACTGAGGGGCTGTGGTGCTGTAGACAACAATTAAAACAGCAGTAAATTCATGTGCAGCCACTAAGCCGACAGAAAAACCCCAGTGAGTGGCTAGAAAATGAAGCAATTTTATCATTTCAAATTGGGGAAAACAGTTGCTGCAACACAAATTCCTCTCATTAACTCCAGTGAGAAGAAAGCTGCATAGCAAACACTTCTTTCCTCCTTTGGGAAAAGCAAACATTCATTTTGCAAGTAAAACTAAACACCAGAGTGTTTAATAGATGTATGCACACCGTCTCCCTACACATGCCAATCTAATTGTGCCATCTGTCTGCCGTGTAGCGAGTCACAGTAAACAAAGTGGTGGTAAGGCCACTGTGCACACACAGATGCAAAGTACAGTGGTTGCCTGGGGTGGGACAGGAACACATAGAGAGCTGTTTAGTTCATACACATGATGAGCATCATCTCCAGTGGACAGCAGGTGTGCACCTAAGCTTGTGCTATGATAGAGCTCAAGAGTATGAGGCCCTAGGTTTGATCCCCAGTACTGCTAAGAAAAACAAAAGACAAAACAGACCAAAAGGAGACGTAATTTTAATTCTCTAAGAATAATAAAAATATTATAATTTTAAAATTTGTTATGGGAGACGGTGTATTAAGGGTTCGTACACACAGAGACACTTCTGAAGGGGGTGGATGTGTTTACTGTCTCGACTGTGGTGACATACTCAGGACACTGTCTACCTGTAAAATGTACAAGGGTCAATGTACAGCAGTTATGTGACTTACAAAGAAACAGTGTGGTAAAACAGTCTCAACTCAAGACTTTCTGGTGTCTCCATTACAGGGCAAAAAGAATGAACTGTCTTTACAGACAGTCTGCACACTCTACGCTCACTCAACTCCCAGCACGTGCGACTGATTACTTCCTTCTGCTTTAAAAATCCCAGAGGAACAAAGCAATATAGAAAGAAAAAAAAAAAAAAAACCTGTCAGGATACCACAAAACCTCAAAGGGCTCTGTTAGGTTTTGAATCTCAAATGTTTCCTACAGACTCATATGTGAAAGGCTTGGTCCCAGGTCGCAGTGCTATTGGGAAAAGGGACAGAAACTAAGAGTTGGTGAGTGGCGGGATGAAACAGGCTACTGGGGCGGGGGCGGGGGGGGGCATGCCTATGGGGGTTCTATCCTGGTCCTGGTCCTTTCCTGTCTCCGCTCTGCTCCTGGCTGCTATGAGGTGAGCAGCTTCAGCCACATGCTCCCAATGCTGTGATCCTCAGGCTCAGAGGAATGGGTCCAACCAACCAAGGTTTAAAACTGTAAGCCAAATGCACCCTCTTTCCTTTTAACCTGTTCCTGCCAGGTATCCGTCAGTGATGTACGCACAATTACGGGTTTACGCCGTTTGGTGGTGAGAAAGCACGCTCAGCATGTGTGAGGTTTTGTGTTCGACCCCCGAATCACAGGGCGGGAAGGGGAGACACACAATGACAGGATACTTTAAGCAGGCCAGGATTGTGATGATAAAGAAGAACTGAAAGGAAAGTCAATCATTTATAAATTATCTTGAGATTCTCCTCAGGAAAAAAAAGGGTGGGTCTAAGAAGCAGGAAACTGGGTTTTTCCATCAGAGCCCACAAAGGATGCCAAGTTTGAAGTCACAGAGACTTGAAACAAAGCAGGCATATTACAGTTCACGAGGAGAAGCAAGTCGAGCATCCGGGTCATTGTTCAACTGGTTACAACTTCTATGGCTTCAGTGACCCCACTGGGAACTGGAGATGGAACTCGGTCATTCCTATGCATTCTGGGAAAGCACTCAATCAGAGTTTTATCTCTCGTCCTTTATCTCCACACTCCTAACCTGAGCAGTCAAAGCAGACAGCACAGCCATTCTCAGACATGTTTAACACAGCTGACGTAAGATGGGGAGAGAGAGAGATAGGCAAATGCCCCAAGACCACTCCCCCTGTGTTTCCAAACCAATAGAACAGATTCTAAAGCTCTTTTCCACAAAAACGGAAAAACAACGCATTTTTTAAGGGGACAAAAGGAGGCCAGGGAGATGGCTGAAGGTGAAGAGCACGTTCTGCTATTCGGAGAACTCAAGTTTGACTCTAGTGCCCACGTCCAGGACACATAACTGCCAAAGTTCCAGCTGCAGGGACATCCATGCCTCTGGCCTCCAGGGGCACTGGCCCTCACATGCATATAATACCCAGACACCCAAACATAATTAAAAACAAAATAAATCTTTGAGAAACCAAATGGGCAAAGAATCTGAACAGGCATTTCTCCACGAAGACATTCAAATATCCAACAAGAACATCAAAGGATGCTCTCAGCTCTCAGGCAAATGCAAATTAAAATCACAATATGATGTGCACCCACTAGAATGGCTATTATTAAAGACAGATACTAATCACTGTTTGTGAAGATGTGGAGAAACTGAAACTCACATGTCAAATACCTGGCAGCCCCTCAAAGGGTTAAATACAGAATAACATATAATTTAGCAATTATACTCTGAGGTAGATGTCCAAATATAAAAACACTTGGCCACAGGAAGACTTATATGCAATGTCCGTAGCTTAACAGCCAAAGGAGAAAACAAATGACATTCCATTCAAGGGTGGACAGGCAGACAGAATGCCGTCTGCTCGCACAGTAAGAAGTGCTAACTGGTTTCCAAGGTGGGGAACCTTGAAAACATGCGGAGGGTAAGAAAGAATACAAACCATCTAGGGACAGGACGTAGAGAAGAGGTCACCAGGCTGGAGGGAGAGGATGGTGGCAGGTGAGGCGGGGGTCAATGGAAAGGGCCTAACATTGGTTTTTTTTGGCTGTTCCACGAACCACAATACACTAAAAGCACTGGGACTGTAAATTCAAATGAGTGAATTGTACATATACAGCTCCAGTAAGACTTTAAAAGGGAGGCAGCCTTAGGCTGGAGAGGCTCAGTGGCTGAGAGCGTATATGACTCTCACAGGGGACCCAGGCTCAGTTTCCAGCACCATGCCAGGCAGCACACAACTCTGGCTCCAAGGGATCTGACTCCCCTTTCTGGCCTCCACAGACACATACACACATATTTAGATAATTAAAAACAGAAATAAGAGGGCTGGAGAGATGGATCAGTGGTTCAGTACACTTGTCACTCTTGGAAAGGGCATACGTTCGAGTCCCAGCATCCACGTAATGGTTCACCTGCAGCTCCAGTTCCTGCAGACCCAACAACCTCTTCCGAGCTGCTGGACACAAGCACACACATAATACATATATGCAGATAAAACACTCACACATAAAATGAAATGAATAGTAATCTAAAAATAAAAATAAAATCTTAAAGGAGATAGCAAAAATCTATACAGTAAGTATGTTGTACATTTTCCTGGGTTTCCACTTTTGTTAAGATTTTAGATGAGCTTTCTTTTAAAAATATTTTTACTTTTATGTGTATAGGTGTGCTGCCTACATGTATGTCTATGTTCCACATGTGTGTCTGGTGCCTTCGGAGACCAGAACAGAGTGTTGGATTCCCTGGAACTGGAGTTATAGACAGTTGTGAGCCACCATGGGGGTGCTGAGAACCTGGGTCCTCTGCAAGAGCAACAAATGCTCTTAAGCACTGAGCCAATGCTTAAGTAGAGGTCCCCTGTCTACCTAAAATCTCTCCCTCACCTAGGCTCCCACCAAAGTCACACACCAGGTCTAGTGAAGAACACACAACTGTGCTTAAATACAGAGATGCCTCCCAACAGTTTCTGTAAGACCATTTGTGGCTACTGCAAAAAGTCCATTTCTCGTTTGACTTCTCAATGTAAACCAGAGATACTTTCCTAAATTAAATCTTCACTTCGGGTAAGTATCAAGAACTTGTGAAGACATTGGAGCACCGGACTGAAATCCCAAGGTCCAAATCAGGAACAGAAGGAGAGGGAGCACGAGCAAGGAACTCAGGACCGCGAGGGGTGCACCCACACACTGAGACAATGGGGATGTTCTATCGGGAACTCACCAAGGCCAGCTGGCCTGGGTCTGAAAAAACCTGGGATAAAACCGGACTTGCTGAACATAAGCGGACAATGAGGACTACTGAGAACTCAAGAACAATGGCACTGGGTTTTGATCCTACTGCACGTACTGGCTTTGTGGGAGCCTAGGCAGTTTGGATGCTCACCTTAGTAGACCTGGATGGAGGTGGGCGGTCCTTGGACTTCCCACAGGGCAGGGAACCCTGATTGCTCTTAGGGCTGACGAGGGAGGGGGAGTGGATTGGGGAAGGGAGAGGGAAATGGGAGGCGGTGGCGGGGAGGAGGTAGAAATCTTAAATAAATAAATAAATAAATAAATAAATAAATAAATAAATAAATAAATATCTTTTTGAACTAACAACAACAACAAAAAAAAAACAACTTGTGAAGAAACTCAAGTCTCTGCCTGCCTGCTCCCAAAGCACTCTCCTGCCCACCATTGTTACTCAGGCAAAGGAGACTGACTATACTGAAGGATGCCAGGACCATTCTGGGATGCTGGAGACACAGTGCTGCATAGGATCAACAGACCAGTAGCACTACAACTTACCAGCAGGTGTCACTCTCGAGCTTCTGATGCTGAAGCGCCAAACCACAAGGAAATAAAGAAAAACAAGAGCCACTAGCTGCCAAGAGGAAAGCAAGACAGGCTACGGGGAAAATGTCTTACAATGAGACTGAGTAGAAACTCCCTGCAAACATCCTCTCAAGTCATGTGACCCGGATTAACAGTTCATCTCTGTGACTTTCTTCTTGAGAACACCCATTCCACTTCCATGGTCTAAATAAGAATGCCTTCAGACAAGTGTCCACCGAAGAGTCTATGAAACACCTAACTAGAAAACCCCAAAACTGTCAAAAAACCCAGAAAACTTGAGATACTGTCACAGCAAAAACAACCCATGAGATGTAACACGAGGGCCTGGTTGGTGACCTGGAAGGCAAGCACCTCACATTTGTGTAAAATATTGCAGCTGGATACTGAACACTAAGAACCTGCTCTCCAATTTTCACAATAACCCTAAAACTGTTCTGAAATAAAAAGCATATGTTTCTTTTGTTTTATTTTTGCTTTTTGTTTTTATTTCAGGAAAAAAACCACCACTAGCTGCCCATTTGGCCAAGTCTATTTTAAGGACTTGTTCTGACGGCTCTAAAATGGCTGCTTCTTTCTCAGGCACATTCTTAAGAAACTGGATGGCAGCAAAGAAAAGCCACAGGCTTGAAAGAGGAGACACGACTTGAGGTAACAAAAGAGAAGCCTGGGGGACGAGGGCCCCCTCACTTCTAGCCCAGTGCTAGCCACATGAATCACCTCAAAAGTCTAAAAAACAGTCAGTGCTCACATCACACACTGCCTCACCCAACCACAGTGGGCAAAGGCCGGTGGAGGCTGTGGCAGCAATGGGGAAGCTGAGCAACCCCGGCCATGACTCAAACAAGGTCTTGCTGGATGACAAATTGGCCTCTGGAGATTTTTATGCTACAAACTTCTCCTAACGTCCCCAAAGAAAACGGGGACCAGATAGTAATCATCTCAACTTAAAGGTGATGGTAAACCACTTGATACGTATGTTAAGTACTCAGTCTTTAAAGTTTTAGTTCTCAGCTGTTGAAAAGCAGGAAGCTGTGAGTGGTGCATCCACACTGTGCTGCAACAACACACAGAGGTAAGGTTTTCCTGTGTGTGCTGTAAATAAAAAGCTGTGGTTGTGAAGGAATGACATGCTAAATTCCTGGCCCGTCAGCCAGTCAGCTTCACCTTCTTGGTAGGCAGCCAAACCTCAAGAGTAGAATCTGCCAAGGGGGAAAAACAGTTTCGGGGAGACTTACTCCGAAGCTTCAATCTTTTTGTTTTTGTTGTTTGTTTTTCCAGACCAGATGGAACTCACTACGGAATCCAAGATGGCCTTGAGTTCACAGCCATCCTCCCCCCTCCACCTCCTAAGCACTAGGACTACAGGTGTGAGCCAGAACACACAGCTATCAAACTTCAATCTTTTAAAGAGTTAGGATGTTCCCCTTTTAATAATAAAAAAAGAAAATTGTCACAGTGTAAGTGAAAATCGGAGCCAGGCACAGTAGCTTTAGGCAGGCAGGAAGATTTAACTGAGGCAGGAGAATTGCCACAGATTTGAGACCAACCTGGGCTAGACATTGAGTTCTGGGCCAACTAGAGCAATAAGGTTAAGATCTTGTATTGGAAAAACATGAACTGTGAGCCTGGTGCTGTATGCCTGTAGTCCCAGATACTCAACAGGCTGACGCTGGCTGCAAGTTCAAGGCCAGCCTGGGTTACTTAGTAAAACCCTGTCTCTAAAAAAGAGGGCTGGGGTTCAGCTCAGTATAGAACAGAATCCTAGCAAGTACTTAATCCTCAGTACCACATAAGAGAGAGGGACATAGACATGGGGAGACAGAGAGAGAGACCAGAGAGACAGCTCAGTAAGTGAATGCTAGCTGCAGAGCTCATCGGCCAAGTTCAGTCCCTGGAATGATGTGAAGAGCAGGTGAGTGATTACACATCTGCAATCCCAGCGTTCCTTCAGTTGAGATGGGAGGAACCAGCTCCCGGGAGTACATGAAGCAACAGAAACAAGAGCGACTGAACATCAACAAGGCGGAAAGCAAGAACCAACTCCTGAAAGTTGTATTCTGCCTTCCAGTGTACACACACACACACACACACACACACACACACACACACACACGTATGGGAAACAAGTAAAAATCTATTCCACCTTAGCTAAGAAACTAGCAAAGAGATCAGAAACCGAGACTGTGAGACACAAGGCCTCTGTCCTATACACATTCTAGGTGGGCGGATTCAGTATAAAATCAGAGTGAACCTATCATTGCAGAGGCAAAGAACTGAGCAACACCACTACAGAGAGAATTCAGGAAAGGCGAGAAGCAAGCTGCAGTGACTTACTACCTACGGGAATGAGATGAGTGGGCTGTGATTCTTCCAGTTTGTTTCTCAACCAGTCAAAATCCTGGTATCTTCTTCGAACAGAATATTCTGGCAAGTCAAACTCCATCCGAGTGCTCTGCGAATAAGAAGAGAGAAGGGGTATGAGTGGGCTTACATTCTGGCGAGAAATACATTCTTAGAACACCCAAATCAGGCCAGGACGCACTTCCTTCCACCCATTCACCAGACAAAAGGCAGCGTTTCCCAGCAGGTTACAAAGTCAAGGAGCTAGGTTGGCCCTGCACAGTGGTGCACGCCTTTAATTCAAGCACTCAGGAGGCAGAGGCAGGCGGATCAAAGTCAGCCTGGAGCTAGAGTTCTTTTCAGGACAGCCAAGGATACACAGAGAAACTGTCTTAAAAGACCAATAAGTGTGGGGGTGGGGTGGGGGTGGGGGGGGAGATAGACAAATAGAAAGGATGGAAACATCAGGTCTTTGGTTTGGATTTGATTTTTTTCCCTACCCTCAGGAAATGGAACTCGGCAATTCTTCAGAATTGTCTACAACATTTGATTCATTTCCTCTAGCTTAACTCTGGGAGGGCTGTTGGTTGTTTTCCCTCAGAATAATACAATTTCAGATATTGCTGCTGAACTGAATCCAAGTCCATGAAAAGGAATGTTATCCCCACCTCTGTGACGTATGCTGACGAGCTTTGCTGAAGGCACAGGGGACATAACCAAGTAAAGACCACAGAAGACTCTTCCTGTGGAAGGCGGAGCCTAAGACTTTTGCCAGCACTCAAGGTAGAGGCAATGGAACCCTGTGAGTTCAAGGACATCCTGCCTACTAGACTCACAGCGCAGCTAGGAAGGCTATACAGTGAAACAGAACAAAAAAAAAGGCTTTTGCTTCATTCTGCCAGAACAATGACCTTGAAAGCAAACTGTATTTTAGATCTAGATAGAAAAACATGCCAGTGTGTTGCAGAAAATGCTGATGATCTATGAATTTTTAAAGTTTTCTGAAATGCGATCACATTCCTTTAATAATACACCAATGTTAAATAAAATTAAGTTACACCGAAATACAGTTTTTACTTTTTAACTGTTATTTCTTCTCAGATATACCATTCCTCTCTGGGTGGTTACTGCAGTTGCTGATCTCAAATATGAGATAAAGTACAAGATAAAAATTATCTATGTCACATTTCACAAATTTATTCTTTCAGACCCTAAGTCTGTTTTAATCCAAGACTTCTAAAAAATCTTTAAAATACCTAAGGAAGAGTTGTCCACCAAACAATACTGTGAACAGCTTTTGGCTCTGAGATTATGATGTCATTCTCCCAAAAGCTGTCCTCTTGGCCTGAGCAGAACTGGAAGGGGAGAGAGCTGGCCCTCAAGGATTGCATCAGCTCTCCATCCAGTCCGTCACATTGTAAGTATCCACGAGACAGAACCTTCGCATGTCAAAGCATGCAGAGTGGGACGACTTGGAGGAGACACATCACAAAGGTCCTGCTGAGTTATCAGGAGGCTTTCCAGAGGAAGTGGAACTATGGATGACCTCAGGCACAGCATGGCAGAATCCCACTGACAGGGCTATGCTGTGCTCTTTGGCCCCAGTGGCAGGGAGCACCCATGCCAGGTTCCTGAAATACATGGAGTCCTGTGTCTTACTTTCCCCAACATTACAAGCTTGGAGGGAGACACTTACAAGAACCTTCTCAATACCCAGACCCCAGAAGAACACCTGTCAGTAGTAATGAGGGAAACAGACAACGGGTCTCTCCCTCTCCCTTCCTAAACATTCCATGAACAAAGTGACCATGATTCTTGTGCTCATCAAATCAATTCCACAAACCACCATTTATGCAATATTCCTACTTTGTGAAATCAATACTTGGTAACTACAAAATGTAGGGGAATGTGTTACAGTGTAGTGTTGCAGAGATATCCTGAGTTATCGGGAAGCCAGGCTACCCAGAGCTGCAATAGGGCAGCTCTGGAGGCTGGAGCTGCAATAGGACAGCTCAGCCCTGGAGGAAAGGTATCCTGAGTATTGGGAAGCAAGGTTACCTGAAGCTGGGGTGTGGTGGGGGATGGTCAGGATATAGGGATCCTGCTCTTCTGGAGAGTCGCTATAGCTGAGTTCTGCTCTGTTCAAGGGAATGTCCTAGCAGAGCTGTCTGCTTCTTCTCCAGCCCAAGATGTTTCTTCTTTTCCTAAGACTCTGCTAAAGGAGAGGCCCCTGCAGAAATGTAGCAATCTCCTCCAGCTCAAGTGAAAAGTTGTTACTTTTTCTGCGGGCCTTGCTCAGACCCCCTTCAGGAGCATCCTAGCAAGGTTCTTCTGTTCTGCTCCATCTTGCTGAGGCCCCTAGGGGAGCGTCCCAGCATGTTTTTTAGCTCGCTCTCCTAAGGGAGGTCCCAGCCAGGTTCTTCTAGTCTGTGCTGGTGAATGAAGGTGGTCACCCAAGACTCTTTTGAGAATGAGATTTGTTTGGGAAGGAGAAGTCCAGGGAGTGGCTGCCTCTGCCAGGGAAGGATTAAGGGCAGCTCTTAACTGAAGGGGCAGAGAGGCTTATATAGGTTTATTTTAGGGATGGAGTTTTCCCAGGGAGAAGGAGGACAGCTTAGTTTTTCCCTGCTCGGGGACTGGTCAGTTTAGCTGGTCAGGGCAGAGATGGCTCTGACTTTGTGGTCAAGCTGTGTTTCTTTCA
Organism: Microtus ochrogaster; assembly: GCF_000317375.1. NCBI lineage: Eukaryota > Metazoa > Chordata > Mammalia > Rodentia > Cricetidae > Microtus > Microtus ochrogaster. The sequence continues at coordinate 8,725,546 of NC_022016.1, forward strand.
CTGGTTCTTTTTAGCTTTTTTTTAATCTAATCTTAGGACCAAGGTTTTTCTTTCACTGACTCTGGGTTCAGAGTCAGGGTGCTCAGTGATTGGTTGGTTTCCTGCTCCAGTTGTCCTTTTACCCTATACAAAAGGCACAAGAAATGGTGTTTTGCTTCAAACATTTCTGTATCTGGAGATTTGGCTCCACTCTTCTGTATGTTCAGGTTATATTTGCTTATTTTAAAAATACAAGAAAAATAATGGGGAGGGGGAGAAGGGTGGGAGGAGGGGGAGGGAAATGGGAGGCTGGGAGGAGGCGGACACTTTTTTTTCCTTTTTTTCAATAAAAAAAGAAAGAAAGAAAAAAGAAAAATAATGAATGAATGAAAAATATAAAAATGGATTTAATCCTCTAAATAGAAAACAAAATAATATTTAAATTTACAAACTTATACTTTTTCTATACATATTCATTCAGTTTCTGTATCATTTTAATACATCCTGGACACCTTTGTGTCCAGATTTTTAAAATCACTTAACATATATACAAGGACAATATTTAACTGAGTAACTATAACATAATTAATCCCTATTCAAATTGCCTCTGACTTTTAATCAATAAATAATATTACAGTAAACATCACTGGCCTTCTATCCATTTATCCCACTAAAATAAATTCCTAAGGACAGAACTGCTAGATAAGGGGTGTGTGTGTTGTATATTTTTATTTTATTTTTGAGATAGGGTTTCACTGTATAAACCTGGTTGGCTGACCTGGAACTCACTTTGTAGACTAGACTGGTCTTGGATTCAGAGATCTACCTGTCTCTGCCTCCCTAATGCTGTGATTAAAGGTGTGTCCCCCCCCCCTCCGACAGTACCTCCTAGTGTTCATCACTGCATATGCCAGCTTCTGGGGATCCTCCTGCCTCAACTTCCACTTCACAATAGGAACACTGGGATTGCAGATGCACTGCCATGTCCAGTTTTATGTGAGTTCCAGGATTCAAATTCTGGTCTTTACCATGTGTGACAAACATTCTATCCAAGTCCTATGGTGCATGGATGTTTTCCCTGCATGTTTGTCTGTTCACCATTTATGTACCTGGTGCTAGAGGAGAACAGGAAATGGGGCTGGAGATGGTCATAAGCTGCCATGTGTGCAGGAAACTGAACCCATGTCCTCCTGAAGAACAGACAGAGCTCTTTAATCACTGAGCCATCTTTCCAGCCACCTCAAAATGCTTGTGTTTTAAAGGTTCCACTAGGGACCACAGGGGATGTACTACTTGTCCGACACAGCAGGGTAAATATCATCACGAAACAGAAAGGCTCATTTTTTTTCAGCTCAGAATTTATTTATTTTGAGCACAGCTTATTCTATAAAAGCCATACTAATACATAAAATATAATCGAATGACAAAAATTAGAAATAGGAGAGAAAGATACAGGAAAAACAAGGACAGGGAGCCTAGCACCCTGGAGGTAAGAGCAAGGCCACACAACAGACTTGCCACACAACACGGCAGAGCTGCTGAAAGTGGGCTACATGCATGGCTGTGACTTTCTGGAGAGGAGCTGGGAGGGCAGAATCAGGAATTCATAAAACATTTCGATCAACAAAACTCCGGGGACAAGTATAGTGAGTTTTCCTCTGCGAAATTCAGGGTTTCTAATCTCTAATATCAGTAAACAGAAAAGCAGGCAGACAGACAGACACACAAATTCCAATCATTAGAGAGAACCTCTACATCACCCTTCTGCCCTGTGTCTATAACCTACAGTGTCCATCAGAGGTAGCCCATCACTCCAGTCAGATCTGAGAAAGTAATTACGGCAGAGAAGCCTAGCACGGCTGCTCCATAGGACACCTCCATGGTCATCTCTGGAGACAGTGGCTACAAACCCACAGCCTAAAACACCCAGCAGGACAGCCTGCACATGCCCGCGCAGATCTCCCACCAGACCTAGAAGGAACAGGGCTCTGGGAGCTCAATGTCCTATATAGGAGTAACTTTTATCCTACACATTATTTTATGAGCACCCAAAGATTTTGAACAGACTTTTTGAAAGGTTAAATGGTACAAAAGCAAAAGAATCCATGATGAGTTTATTGAAACTGGGCAAAACACTAAATTAATTTAGCAACTGTTGACTTTCACAAACTCAAAAGCTAAGATTATGCTCTGCTAATACCTGAGCATTTAGCAATATCAGGCAAAGAGCAACACACACTCTACAACAGGATCCCCAGCACTGTGAAGTAACCTCAACCTTCCCTGAATCACCAATCAATCTTAACACTCCCTGAATCACCAAGCAACCTCAGCCTTCCCTGCATCACCAAACAAATTCAATACTCCTGGCGTCACCAAGCAACCACAACACTCACTGTATCTCCAACCTCAACACTCCCTGCTTCACTAGTTATTAAAAAGCTGCAGACAGCTTGAAAACATCTGGACCTCCCTTTGTTCCTGCCAGATGACCGTGTCACTCTGCCCTAGAGAAAGCTCCAACTATAAGCAAAGACTCCTTAACTTCCTACCAGGAGCCTCCTCAGCACGCCCAGCAACGCCGCCCATCTGGCTCCTAAGTCTCCTTTATCCTCAAAAATAAAACCATGTAAACCAGACACAGTGATGCGTATCTGTCATTGCAGCACTCAGGAGGCCAAGGCAGGATGATCAAGAATGAGTTCTATGCAATCCTGGACAGCAAGTTTGAAGTCAGCAAGGCTCTGTCTAACACACTCATGCACACGCATGTGAACACACACAGCTTTTATCTCTTTCAAGCGCTCTCTTGTAGTTACTGCTCGCTTGATGCTTTCTTCTTGCCAAGTAAACTGCCAAGCTATCAACACTCACATCTTCCCCCTTATTTCCCACTCACATTAACCAACTGCAAGCTACATCAATGAAACTGATCAAACCGTGGTCACCCAAACCCTTGTTACTAAGTCGAACATCCACTTATGACCCTGAACTCCTTATCCAAACCTCTCAGCAGCACTTACACTCTAGAATGCAGAGGCATCTGATGGTAACGACAAGAAGATATGATCCTAAAGTGTGCCTCCAGGGTGGCTCCAAATCCACTGGGACTGACAGTGAAGACCAGCCGTCACAGGAGAGGACAGCACAATTATCAAGGGAGCAGACTCTGGCTCAAGCTCAGCCTCACCGCACATTAGCCGCATGTCACTGAGTGATTATATTCATGTCACTGTGTCTAAGTAAACAGAACAGAATTCTGGGAAGAAGGGAAGTGTGCAGACGCCATGAAACAGACGTAGGTTTAGAATGTTGCTGGTAAGCCACAGTCACATGGAGATACACAGATTTAACAGAAATGGGTTAATCAAGATGTGAGAGTTAGCCAATAAGAGGCTAGAGCTAATGGGCCAGGCAATAATTAAATGAATACAATTTCTTTGTGGTTATTTCGGGGGTTAAGCTAGCCGGGTGGCGGGATGCCGCCTGCTCCTCTTACTACAAGACTGCAGTCTCAGAGATGATGGAAAATATGCTGCCTGGAACATGCTAGCAAAGAATGACACACACACACACACACACACACACACACACACACACACACACACACGTGCGCGCGCGATGACAGTCAATGAGTTAGCTACATACAAATGTTCATTTTCATGAAAGAAGGGAGACCAGCACACTAAGCCACCGATAATCAATTCTGACTATGAGTTTATAGGCATGTTTTCATTTTACTATTTTAGCTTACTTTCATTTTCTAAGTTTTCTACAACAGATTAAGTATATTTTAAAATAAAAAATTGAAATTTTCATCACAAAAATGGATAGACGTATGGTTAAGTGTCCAATAATTAGATGCTACTGTGTTGTGAATTTCTAAGAGCCTGCAGAAAAAAAGAGCCAGGAGCTGTTGGATACAAGTGGCTGTGCTATGCTGGCCTGCCCATCTAAGAGGAAGGCACGGATGGTGGAGCATTCCTTATCAGAATGTCTTCAGTTAACTTCACCTCAGAACTGTGTCACCAAGAATCTGCATTACATTGGGAGCAAGGGGACCATGGAGAGGGTTGAAGGGGAGGGGAGAAGAAGGGACGGGAGCAGAGAAAAATGTAGAGCTCAATAAAATCAATAAATAAAGAATCTGGATTACGTGCCTTTGAAGATGGCTCAGTGGTTAAGAGCAATGACTGCTCTTCCAGACCTGGGCTCAACTCCCAGTGCCTACATAGCAGCTATCTGTAATTCCAAGAACTGACACCCTCACACAGACATACATGCAGGCAAAGCATCAATGTGCACAAAAATAAAAATAAACTTTAAAAAGGAAAGAAAAGAATAAATGAATCTGTATTAGAGATGTCAGAGTTAGCTCACTACTTAAGAGCACTGACTGTTCTTCCAGAAGACCCACACAGCAGCTCACGATCACCTGCAACCCCAGTGCCAGGGGATGTAAAGCCCTCTTCTGGCTTCCAAAGGGCACCAAGCATGCACACTGTATGTAATCAAAACACTCATACACATAAAAATAAAAATTAAAAAGAAAAAATCTAAATTAGAGGTAGGCATAGCAACACACACTTTTAATCATAGTACTTATGGGGCAGAAGGGGGCAAATCTCTCTGAGTTCCAGGTCAGCCAGGGCTACAGAGTGAGAACCTGTCTCCATCATCATCATCAGTTGGAGCAGGTGCATTAGCCAATGAACCAGCTAAGCCTTGCAGTTTGTCCTAATGTGCATGTGTGTTGGAGGATTTGGAGGGCTATAGGGTGTAGGAGTCAAGCAGTGGTAGAAACGTCAGGCTGGGTCAGCACTGCTGCACCAGCAAGGCAGTCGCCCTGTCACCAGGCTGCTCACAGCACCAAGAGAAACAGGTTTTGCATTTTACTGAATACAGGGTGAAAAGGTCACCCCAAGAGAAAGTAAACAAATGGGAAGAATTCCTGGAAATATGTACATTACCTCTGAGGAACTCATACACGTGTGAGCACCCTCTCAGAAAGATAACAGGGCAGCTATGCATGGACAGGCAAACCTTTAAGTGTGAGCCAGGTGCAGAAAGATGGGGTAGGGTGACATTGAAAAACTGAGAATGGAGATCTCCCATGATCTTGGATAAGTAGCCCCAACATAATAAAAATGGCAGTCTTACCAAAAGCAATCTGCAGATTCAATTAAAATCCCCATCAAAAACCCAACATTAAAAAAAAAACATAATTCTTTACTGACCTTGAAAGAACAATACTCCACTTCATATGGAAAAACAAAAAGCCCAGGATAGCCGAAACAATCCTGTATTAGAAATTTCTGGAGGCAATACCATCACTGACTTCAATCTTTACTATAGAATATACAATACTATTGAATATAGAATACAGTAATGAAAACAGCTTGGTATTGGCATAAAAACAGACAGGTGTACCAATGGACTCAAATCAAAGACACCAATATTAGTCCACACAACTATGAATACCTGATTTTTGACAAAGAAGCTAAAATTATACAATAAAAAAGAAAACATCTTCAACAAATGGTGCTGGCATAACTGGATATCAATATGTATAAGAATGCAAATAGATCCATATCTATCCCCATGTATCCTCAAGTACAAATGGATCAAAATCCTCAACATAAATCCAGTCATACTGAATCTCACAGAAGAGAAAGTGGGAAGTAGCCTTGAATGCATGGACACAGGAAACCACTTCCTCAATATAATCTGAGCAACAATAAATAAATGGGACCTCCTGAAACTGAGAAGCTATGTAAGGCAAAGGACACAGTCAATAAGACAAAATGACAGCCAACTGAATGGGAAAATATCTTCACCAACCCCACATCAGACAGAGGACTAATCTACAAAAATATAAAGAACTCAAGAAACTAGACATCAAAATACCAAATAATCCAATTAAAAATGGGGTACAGATCTAAACAGAGAATTCTCAACAGAAGAATCTCAAATGGCCAAAAGACACTTAAGGAATTGCTCAACATCCTTAGCCTCAGGGAAATGCAAATCAAAATGACTTTGAGATACCATCTTATACTATTAAGTATTAAGAATGGCTAAGATCAAAAACACTGATGATAGCTTATGCCGGAGAGAATGTGGAGAAAGGGGAATACTCCTTCATTGCTGGTAGGAGTGCAAATTTGTACAGCTGCTTTGGAAATAAGTATGACAGTTTCTCAGAAAATTGGGAATCAATCTATCAGAAGACCCGGTGATACCACTCTTCGGTATATACTCAAAAGGATACACACTCACGCCACAAAAACATCTGCTCAACTATGTTCATAACAGCACTATTCATAGTAACCAGAACATGGAAACAATGTAGATGCCCCTCAACCAAAGAATGGATAAAGAAAATGTGGTACATCTATATGATGGAGTAGTACTCAGCAATAAAAAAAAATGGCATCAAGCAAACGGATGGAACTAGAAAAAAACAACGCTAAGTGAGACAACCCAGACACAGAAGGACAAACACAGCACGTATCACTCACAAATGGATTCTAGACATAAAGCAAAGGATAACTGCCTACAGTCCACTACCCCAGAGAAGCTAGGCAACAATGAGAACCCTAAGAGAAAAATACATCAATTCCCCCCTGGGAAGGGGAAATAGACAAGAATTCTTGAGAAAACTGAAAGCATGTTGGGGGAGGAAGGATGGAAGGGGAAGGAAGAAGGGATGTGGGGAGGAGAACATGAGGGAAAGGGATGGTCAAGATAAGGGAGGACAGAGAGGGAGAGCAAGGACAGTTATCTTGATTGAGAGAGCCATAACAGGATTAGCAAGAAACCTAGCACTAGGGAAACTCCTTGGAATCCACAAGGATAAGCAATAGTCAAGAGGGTACCTGAACTAGCCTTCCCCTGTAACCATATTGATGATTACCTTAATTGTCAAGATAGAAACTTCATCCATCAACTGATGGGAATAGATGCAGACATCCACAGTTAGCACTGAGCCGAACTCCCTGACTCAAGTCGAAGAGAGGGAGGCTCGATATTATGAACAAAGGGGTCATGACCATAAAAGGGGTACCCACAGAAAACAGCTGACCTGAGCTAGTGAGAACTCACTGACTCTGGCCTGACAGTAAGGGAACCTACCTAGGACCAAACTGGGCCCACTGAATGTGAGTGACAGTTGTGTAGCTTGGGCAGTCTGTGGTACCACTGGAAGTGGGACCAGATTTATCCCTCATGCTTCAACTGGTTTTTTGGAGCCCATTGTCTTTGCTCAGCCTTGATATAGGGGGAAGGGCCTTGGTCCTGCCTCAAAGAGATGTGCCAGATTTTGTTGACTCCCCATGGGAAGCCTTACCCTCTCTGAGTAGTGGATGGAATATGTGGGTATGTGGAAGATGGGGGGAATGGACGGAGGGAAGAAAGAAGAAACTGAGATTGGTATATAAAATGAGAAAAGATTGTTTTAAAAATAAATTTTAAAAACAGAATGGTTTAAATGGTCACACATGACAGAGAGAGGGGAGAGAGTGGGAAAGAGAGAGATTTATATAATCATTGCATAATTAGACAGACCCAGACAGTAAGCTACATGTAGTCATGTGGACATATAAATGGTTTCAAAAACACTCTCAAGCAGAAGGAAAGTGAGAGAGCAGCAAGCAGGATACACTGAAACCCAAACCATTGCACTCTAGTGTTCATGTATGCCCACATATGAAAAGGAAAAGCTAAGCTGTAGCATCTGTGCTTTCAGTGAGAAGACTGTCCAGCTAAGGAGGAGAAGGGAGCCCTTAGAACTGTTTCTGCTTTATGAACATGTATTTTACTACTCATGTGATTTTAAAATATAGTATTTCCACTCAAAAAAGATGAAGAAATATATGAACAGATTTCATTCTGTTCATCTTTCCAAAAAGTTAAACAGATGTAGAATCAGCCAAATTCTTACAATAAAAAAATGTTTGCTGGGTATAGAGGCACACATTTCTCATCTCAGAGATGGAGAGGTGAGGTAGAAGGATCAAGAGTTCAAGGCTAGCCTGAGCTACACAGCAAAATCTTGCTTCCTGCCCCAAATTATTACTTTTTAATTAAAAGAGAAAATAAGGAGGTCAGGAAGATAGTACAGTGGCACTGTGACTGGCATGTGAGACCCTATGTTCAATTCCCAACACAAAGTGGGAGGGGTGAAGAGTAAGAAAAGGAATATGTGGTTTATCTGAGCTACTAACACCATCCATAAAGGTTCAGTCATAAAAGTTCATAGAACATCTGTAATTCCTTCTGCAGTGTGTGATTTGTGGTAGAGGAAAAACAGACGAAAAGAATGGTTTCCTGACCAAAGTACTTATTTCATACATATATAAAACATATCCCAGTAAGATTAGCCACTACCCTCTTGTCCCTCTCTAACATACACACCAAGCCCCCATTCCTCTTTCATATCTGTGTTGTTTTTGTAAAGCACTTTTTTGTTGACAAAGGTTTCTGTTCTGCCTGGTCCCATAACCATTCATTACCAAAGAAATACACAGAGGCCTACATTAATTATAAACTGGTTGACCTATTAACTCAGGCTCTTTATTAATTAACTTTTACATCTTATATTAACCCATAATTCTTGCCTATGTTAGTCACATAGTATGGTACCTTTTATTAGTGAGGCATTTTAATCTTGCTTCCTCTGTGTCTGGTTGATGACTGCAGACTGAGCCTTTCCTCTTTCCAGAATTCTCCTATTCTGGTGGCCCTGCCTATACTTCCTGCCAGGCTACTGGCCAATCAGCCTTCTATTAAACCAATACAAGTGACAAATCTTTACAGGGTACAAGACCATTGTTGCACAACACTCCTCCCTTTTTTAAAAAAACAAGAACTCTGAATCTAGTCTCCTCTGTTTAGCTTTTTTTTCCTGACCATTATCCATAACAACTTGTAGCCAACACTCTAAACAAAGACAAACATGCATAATCAATTTTGGCGGGGTGTGGGTATAGTTTTCTAGGCTACTTCCTGCTGATTGGGGGCACTGATAATCTTATGGGGACCTAAAGAAAATATAAGATTATGGTCAAGTCTTGAATGGAATATTCTGTAAGGCTTGATCAACTCAACCAGCAGTCTTGAGGTTTTTCTAGATGTAGAATTCAGAGAAAACTCTAATAGAGATCCTCTGAAATGTTGGATCATCTGGGCCACCCACTCCTATTGGAGATTTTTCAGAGTGTCTTGGTCCATCAAACCATATTTGTCTGGAAGGAATCCACAGTTTCTCATCTTCTGTGGAAACAAAAGCAAAACCTCTTTTCCAAAGCAACATATCCTTACATCCAAATTTTGAAATCAAGATACCTTTAAAATACATATGTTGATTTAACTCAGCATCTCATACAATGACATGTCTCTCTGAACTTAGCTCATTCATAGTCAAAACATTAAAAGAAAATATAATAATATACATAATCCATACTCTCTATGTATATTCCATCTTTATGTGGCTTATTTTTTTTACTCCTTTAATCTATGACTGGACTGTCTGTACTCTGTCTCTTTAAAGACTTTGTTTTATTTTTTTTTAATCATTCACTTTTTAAAAAAAAAAACTATTTATCTCTCCCAAGCCTATGTACATTAATCTAACACTGTGACCCATTTAGAGGTCTTTTACATCTAATTTGTCTTTATTGCATATCTGTAATAATTTTCTGACGAGGAGCACTTTAAAAATAGTAGACAGCTTGGTCTCAGCAGCCCAGGCTTTCAACATGGCAGAGGTAGTTCACCACCTGCTCTGGGACTGCTGGGTGGGAGCCGTCCTCACGACCATGACTCTGGGCATACAGCACATAAACCCTTTCTATCTGAGCTGAACCTAAATCTGCCACATTTCACACTGCATAGCCTGGAAATATCTGTGTATGGCAGCAGGAATCTGCCATGCTCTCCTGCCTGTGCACGTCTAGCAGACCTGATCCCACTGCCTGCACTGAGCCACAGGCATGCAGACCCATTGTGGATGGTGGGCATCAACCCCCAAAAGGGGCCAAAGCTGTTCCTGTAACTAGCACAAACCAGAAAGCCTTCCCTTAAAGAAACTGCACAATTCTTGCCACTAAAGCTGAGTCAGGAAAACTCTTAAAGGAGCTGCATCTCTGCTTGCCGCCAGAGTGTGTTTGTATATGTCTAAAATTCCTTCCCAAACTCTCTCAGGTTTTAAGTGGATTTAGTTGGCCATGTTTGCACCAATTGTTGATAGAGGTTTCTGTCCTGCCCAGTCCTGCAGTGTCTGAAGATGTTTCCGATCGTCACCAGTTGGGGTTGGAGACAAGTAGAGGGTGCTACTATCATCTAATAGACAGAGTCTAGGGATGTTCTACACCCTACAATAGGACAGCCCCCACAGAAAGTATTGTTCATCTCAAAATATCAATACTGTCAGTTAAGAAACCCTGCTCTAACTCTAAAATTTTAATACTATTTTGAATATGAAAAAAGACTTCAAAAAAGTAAAAGTCAACAACATAGATCAGGGATGTAGTTCAGTGGTAGAACACTTGCCTAGCAGAAACAAGGCCTTGTGTTCCATACCCACCATTCCCCCAGAGAGTAAGAATAAGTGGTGGCACACGCCTTTAATCCATGCACTTGGGAGGCAGAGACAGGCAGATCTCTGTGAGTTTGAGGCTAGCCTGGTCTACAGAGCGAGTTCCAGGACAACCAGAGCTGTTACACAGAGAAACCCTGTCTTGAAAACCCAAAGGAATTAAATGTATTATTTTACAAGTAGAATTAAATGAAGAATATGAACTTTGTAGACGTAACACATTCATGTTAGAAACCTAGTTATCAATTTTGTTGCCCCATACAGGTTATTTAGTTTCCTCATGTATAAAATTCTAACTAAACACAAATCTTTTAGGATTTCTGTTAAAACTAATCAATTTAGTCCCAGTGCTCTGCCCTCTTTCGGTCTGGTAGAGAGCATGGCAGAGAATCACTAGACATCAGTTTCCGTCCCTCATTTCTGTCTTTAACTCCATTTATCCCAAATCCTGGCCCCATCACAGAGACATGGATTGGTATACAGTCATGCAGATTGGGAAACATTAAGCAAAACCACTAACGACACAGAGGGATTACAGGGACCAAAAGTTTTATTTAAACTATTTCAGCCACAATTTCCCCATTTTAAGAATAAAAACCTATTGTAAGCATATAATTCTTTTTAACTTTTAATATAACCTCCTTCTCATAACTATAATAAAGTGACCACAGGAGAGACAGCAAAAGCAGAGAGAGGATCCCAATGGTTCAGAGCATTGTTCTAGGCTGTGTCCTAGCACTGTGATAAACACTGTGGCCAAAATCAACTTGGGGATGAGAGGGTCTATTTGGTTTACACATCCCAATCACAGTTCATCACTGGGGGAAATCAAGGTAGAAACTTAAAGGCAGAGACTGCTGATTAAGAGACCATGAAGGACGGCTACTTACTGGCCTGCTCATGGTCAGCTGCCTTCCTGATACCTCACAGGTCCACCGGCCCAAGGGTTGTACCAACTACACCAGACTGGGCCTTCTTACATCAGTCACTAATGAAGAAAATGCTTCTCAGACTTGCCTATAGGTCAGTCTTCGAGAGGTATCCTCTTACTTGAGGATTCTTCCTCTAGATAACCATAGCCTGTGTCAACTGCCCAAAAACAAAAACAGAAAACACATGCACAAGTATGAGCCCCCACAAAGTAGGGGACCTACTTTGGTAGTGATCCTGTATGTGATGTAGGTCTCCATTGTACAGACATGCTTTTTAGGATCATCAACTGTGACAAAGAGATCGCGAGTTTCACCATCAATGTCATCATCAAGCTGGAGTCTGTTCAGAAGGGAAGATGATGACGCTGGGCTCGAAGTGCCTGCTGGAGTACCACCATTGGGCAAAATGAGATCCTGGAAGAAGAGAACAGTCTTAGAAATCACACGAATGGAGAACCTCACCAAACCACAGCTGCTGCAGCCACACTATGAAAATCTCAAAAACAACTGCCAATGCGCCCGTGTTTCTCTTCACACCATGTGTCACAGGAGGAACTCAAGTAGAAACTGATGCAGAGGCCATGGAGGAACGCTGCTTACTGGCTTGCTCGCCACGGCTTGCTCTGCCTGCTTTCAAATGAACCCTAGGATGACTTGTCCATGGGTGGGCTTGACCCTCCCACATCAATCATTTTCAATACAATGTCCCACAGACTTGCCTACATGCCAGTATGATGGAGGTGTCTTCTAGGTTGAGGTTCACTTTCCCAGATGGCTCTAGCTTGTGTCAAGTTGCCAAAAAGCTAACCAGATCTTAGCCTCTCATGTTATCTGTTCCATTTTGTATTTAAAATTTCACAGTAAAAAAAAAAATTTAAAGAGATTGTCAGAGGGAGAAATGTCAGGAAGGAGGGAGGGAGGGAGGGAGGGAGGGAAGGACAGCAAACAACAGTTCTCATTCTCTTTCCACCATAGGATGAAGGCCTAAGGCTACCTGGATAAATTACATGTTAAGAATTTGTTACAAATATAGTATCCTATTTATGTTTGATTTTATTTTGGGTTTTTCGAGACAAGGTCTCACTGTGTAGCCTTGGCTATTCTGGAACTTGCTCTGTGGACCAGGCTTGGCCTTGAACTCAAGAAATTCACCTGCCTCTGAATGCTGGGATTAAAGGCCTGCGCAGCCATCATCCAGTGTTTTTGTTACTGTTGTTGTTGTTGTTGTTGTTATTTGTTTGTTTTGCAAACATAGTACATTTAAAAACTGTGGTGGTTTAACAGCAAATGGCTCCACAGGCTCCACAGAGAGTGGCACTATTAGGGTTGCAGTCTTGTTGGAGCAGGTGTGGCCTTGTTAGAGGAAGTGTGTCACAGGGGATGAACTTTCAGGTTTCAAATGCTCAAGCCAGGCCCAGTGTCTCTCTCTTCCTGCTGATTCAGATGATATAACTCTAAGCTACTCCTGGGCATCATGTCTGCCTGCATGCCACCATGTTTCCTACCATCATGGGCTAAACCTCTGAAGCTGTAAGCCAGCACCAGTTAAATGCTTCCCTTTATAAGAGTTGTAGTCATGGCTCTCTTCACAGCAATAAGAACCCTAACTAAAACAAAGGCCATGAACATCTAAGGCCCAGTCTGACAGTCCCCTGTGGTGTTAGAACTTGACAAGGGAACAGAGCCTGTGTCTACCAGAAGATGGGAAGACCCGAGCGTTACCTCAGAAATCACTGAAAGACAAAGAATAAGAATGTGGCAAAAAGTGACAAGACAGCAATGGAAAGGCACTGGTGCCCCAGATCATAGGGCGGGGTCAAAGACACTCTGAGAGCTCTGACCTGTCCTTTAGAAGTTGATGTGGGAGTGTCATATATCAATCTGTTGATTTCATTGGTTGAGTAATAAACAAACTGCTTGGGCTCATAGCTTAGAACATAGGTGGGTGGAGTAAACAGAACAGAATGCCGGGAGGAAGAGGAAGTGAGGTAAGATGCCTCAGACAGAGACGCCATGCTCCCGGCTCCTGGGCGGATGTGGGTATAGCTCTGCTCTCTGAGACACACATGATGAAGCTCCGACCCAGGATGAACATAGGCTAGAATCTTCCCGGTGAGACCGGTGCTCACAGATTATTAGAGATGGGTTAGTCCAGGTGCGAGAGTTAGCCTAGAAGAGGCTAGATAGAAATGGGCCAAGCAGTGTTTAAAAGAATACAGTGTCTGTGTAATTATTTCGGGTAAAGCTAGCCTTGCGGGCAGCGGGGTGCTGGGGACGCAGCCCCGCCACTCCTATTACAACAAGAAGTCACCTCAGAAGTAATATTCATGAGCTACAGCTGATCAGAGGAGACCCCAAAGAAGAAAGATAAGACAAGGCAGAGGAAAGCAAGGCCTGGGGTGAAGAGGACCAAAGTTTAGTTCCCAACACCCACCTAGTATCTCACAACTGTCTGTAATTCCAGTACCAAGAGACCCAAAGTTCTTTTATTGCATCTGCAGACACCATGTATACATGTGGTGCATAAACATACATACAGGCAAACAAATATTCATACTATAAAGTAAAAATAAATACTTTTACATAATTGGTTTATTTACCTGATTTATCCACAAAAATTGCTTCTCCTTGTGTGTGCATGTGTACATGTGTGTGCATTTGCTGATGAAATTATCTATCTTTCTTGTACATGTGGAACATGTGTGTGTACATGTATAACTGTGTGCATGTGCTGATTCAATTATCTATCTGCCACGTGCATATGTACATGTGTGCATGTGCTGGTGTAATTATCTATCTGCCACGTGCATGTGTACATGTGTGTGCATGTGCTGATTCAATTATCTATCTGCCACGTGCATGTGTACATGTGTGCATGTGCTGGTATAATTATCTATTTGCCTTCTCTTGTGTGATCTACAGAGACTCTATACCAACTCTCCTCAGTAACCTTGAGGAATAGCCACATATAATATGAAATGACCTGACCAGTACAGGAAAGGGAGAGTCAGGCAATCAAATTCTGTCACAGCCAAATCTGGTCATATTCCTTCCTCCTGGGACTACTCAGCTAGGGAAAATGCTGTCACCTCTCACTCCAGGGTGTCCCCTGCAGTTTGGGCATCTAGGAACAATGGACAAGACTCAAGTGTCTGAAGTCTCCAGAGCAGTGATGCTATTGCTCCGACTAACCAATAACAGCCTTCCAAGATCAGCAGGTCAGCCATGACCCCTCTCCATGAGGATGCAGACTGAAGACCTAGCCTGCCCTAGTGTTTGATATGCCAGCAGTCGAGCCTGAGTCCCTTACTAAACTGAATTCATGGGAATTCCCAACCCCTGGCAATCTCTCCTCTCCATTCTCTGGTGACAGATTCTTCTAGGTGAACATGAGTTTTCTGTTTTTAAAGCCACTGAGGTAAAGCCAACATTTTTTCTTCAGGATCATAAGTTTATCACAAAATGACTTTCAAGATCCTGCCTCACGAGAAATAAGTGTACTAAGAAAACACAAAGATCTTAGGGGTAATGAGCGAGGGTTAGGTGAAGTGAACAGCCTAGGTGCCTCTGCCCAGCAGAGACCTCAGGAGTGGAGTTTGTTGGGCTCTGACCTGGATTCTCAAGCAGACATCTCATGGCAGCAACATGAGCTGCAGATACTGCAGACACAGAGCAAGTAAGCAG
>NC_022016.1:8740967-8751981 GCF_000317375.1 Microtus ochrogaster
AAAAAAAAATCTAATCTAAGGCTAGAGAGAAGACTCAAAAGTTCTGAGTACTTGTTATTAGCAGAAGGCACCCACATAGTGTGGCTCACAACCGCCTGGTACTCCAACAGTGAAGGACCTGACACCCTCTTCTGGTGTCCTCAGGTACCTACACTCATGTATACAAACACACACACAGACACATAAATGTATATAATTTAAAATAAATAAATAAATATAGAAAGTTCCAGGACAGGCAAGAAAACACAGAGAAACCCTGTCTCTTATAGCAACACAAAAACAAAACAAAACCCACTCATTGCTGCAAAATGTCAACTCTCACCTGTAGAGAGCAAACAACCAAAAAGAAAGTGAAAACCTGAAGCCTATGCTCTCTCGTTCATTATGACCCAAGGAAACAAAAGAGGCAGAGTCCACAAAGTAGATAAATATATGTATGAAAAGCTTTAACCCATAAAATGAACTTAGGCCACATCTACTTTGTGCTCCCATTAGAAAAAAAAAGTCAGAAAATTTAAAATACATCCTGAAAACAAGAAAAAGAAAATAAAAAAAACAAAATTCAATTCACTTAAAAAATGGATTAGATAAAGTGAAACTTACAAAGCCCAGCCAATATAGAAAGAAGAAAAATAATAACTATTTTAGATCTTATCTCTATAAGTGATTTTAAGTTATAAATGTATTACAAATAACTACACCAATAAGTTCAGAAAGACACACAAGCTTGGTAGCACTGGGGAAGGAGAGACAGATATGCAGCAAATGAAGTTAAAGAGAAACAGAAAATCTGGAAACAATAACCATCAAGGCCCAGAGGTTTTACAGTCAAATATTCTGAGACACACATGAAAACACAAAGAAACCTTCCAAGTCACTTTGTGAGGGCTAACCAATAATCTGCTATCAAAATTCCATGACAACTATTATATACCGCAGCAATAAAGTAACAGTCAAAACTGTGGCTTTATCAAATGTAATAAAGTGCCATAAAATGGGCCATACACCCAGCCATTGATTAATTAAATTTAATTAATCAGTGAATTGATGTTTTGCAGGACAAGGACTTGAACTCAGTCCTAACTCTACCACTAAGCTACATCCCCTGCTCTGACAAGAACTTTTTAAAAAGATGGAGGATGGAAAGATGGCTCGGCCCTAAAGAGCACTTGACTGCTCCCTGACCTTCCAAAGGACCCAAATTCAGTTCCCAGCACCCACACTAGGTGACTCACAACTGCCTGTAACTCCAGCTCCAGGAATCCAATGCCCTCTCTGGCCTCTGAAGGCACTGCATTCATGTGCATAAACCCACATACACATATATAACAAAAAAAAATCATGAGTCTTCAAAAAGAATAGACCAAGGGGGTTGGAAAGATGGCTCAGTGGTTAAGGGTCCCTATTGATTCCAAGCACACACATGGTGGCTCCAAACCATCTGCAACTCAGTTCCAATGTATTCAGCAGGTATGCGCGTGGTGCATATACATGAATGCATATTTATACCCAGAAAGTAAATAATTACTTTTATTTTTTAGAAGACTGTATCAGGGAGCTGGCGAGAAGGTCCAGTGGGTAAGAGCACTGCCTGCTCTTCCTGAGGATCACTTTCATCCCAGCTCATGAGCATCTGTAACTGCTGCGTTAAGGGATCCAGTGCCTCTTCTGGCCTTCTAGGGCACTTCGCACACACGGCACACAGACATGCAAACAGAACATCCATACACATAAAATAAAAATAGTTTTTGAGAAGAATAGGGGCCTTGGTGTAGCACAGAGGGTAAGGGTCAAGGCACTTGCCACCAAGCCTGAATTTGATCTCATATTCTAGAATGTCAACTCCCAAGGCTGCCCTGTGACCTACACACTTGTGACATGGCATGCATCTCCACCCCTTCATGGTCCTGCACACACAATAAATATGTAATATTGAAAAAAGAATTTATTAAGATCAAACAAGTGAGTTCCAAGAAAGCAAGAATGATTCAACATAAAGAAATGTATTGATGTAATTACTGCACTAAGAATTGTATACATAATCCCAGCACTCTGGAGGCAGAGGCAGGCGGATCTCTGTGAGTTCGAGACCAGCCTGGTCTACAGGAGCTAGTTCCAGGACAGGCTCCAAAACCACAGAGAAACCCTGTCTCGAAAAAAAACAAAAAACAAACAAACAAAAAAAAAGAATTGTATGCAGATGGATTGCTGACGGTAGCCATGTCCACAGATCCAAAGTGTTTACCACTCTATTAAAATCTCTAAGTAAAATTAAGGATTTGGACAAGGAAAGTTCATAGTATGTTAGATACTATCAGAAACATCAGCAATGAACTTTAAAAACCTTATTCTAAGTGAAAGAAGCCAAACACCAAAGGCCACACATTTCATGTCCTGCTTCTATTAACTGTACAGACATGTCCTCAGATACAGAGAACAGACTTCTGGTTGCCAGGGGCTGAAAAGAGCAGAGGACAGCACTGATGGCTCAGTGGGCATGTTGACACAAGTATTTTGGAGTTAGACAGTGACTGTGGTTTCACAGTACAAATCAACAGCTGACAACAGACTTCTTCCTGTGTAAATTGTGTCTCAATAGTCATGATACAAACTGGAGGCACATCTACTAAACTCAGAGGGAAGAGCCTTTTTCAAGGAGGAGGAGTACTGAGAGAGAGTCTCATGTAGCCCAGGCTGGCCCAGAACTCACTACACAGAGGAGGATGACTTGAGCTCCTGATGTTCGGCATCCCAGTGCTGGGATTCAGGTACGTACCACCTCCCCAGTGCTGATCCCCCCAGTAAGACCCTGACACCCAGAATCTGGAGACAATGCAATGATGCACTGTAATACCTGCAAACATGTAGTAATCAGCCATACTGCTTCATGACAAATCAAGTTCCCCAAATTAACCTAAACTTTGATACAAGTAACAGTAGGAAATGATAAATGCAAACAATGCGTTTACTAAATATTATTAAGTGAAACCAGCAGATGGCACAGAGGGGACAGTCAGTGTACACCTGCTGTGTGATGTCTTTCTGCACACTGTCATTGGTTGATAAATGAAGCTCATTTGGCCTATAGTCAGGCAGGATATAGCTAGACCGGAAAGACAAACTGAACACAGAAGGAAAAGGGTGAAGCCAGGAATTGCAAGGCAGATGCAGAGGAAGCATGAGAATGCACTGAGAAAATGTGCCAAGCCACGTGACTAAACAGAGACAAGAATTACGCATTAATTTAAGTGTAAGTGCTAGTTAGTAATAAGCCTGAGCTACCAACAGAGCATTTATAAGTAATATTAAGCCTCTATGTGGTAATTTGGGAAGCAGCTATCAGGTACTTGACAGTGGCTGTGAACACAGGAAAACTTCTGTTTACAGACACATAAGTGACCAATACCTCCTGCGATAGGATCACACATTCTTAGTATTACCTAATGGTTTCTCACAGAAAAACATCCCCATACCACAGGCTTTGTGTTAGGTCATGTGACTTGCTCCAGCCAAAGGCAAATGAATGAAAACAGCATAGGCCAGACCTGAGCTGAGCCTTAGAAACTCTTTTCTCTCAGTCGCTCTCTCTTTCCCTCCACCTGGCACGTCCCCAGAAGGAACTGCTCCTTCAGAAATCAAGGCTTGGGAAGACTGAGCAGACTCAGTCAGAAAATACAACATGACCTAAAAATCAATGTTTCTTGCAAACTGTGGAGTTTGGGAGCTGTTTATTACTTCAGTAAAGCTGACTAGTGCATATAATTATAAAATGTCTATACAATCTTCTAAAATGTAGAGAGGAAATTATGAAACCAACAGTAGAGAATTTTAAAGACATTACCCATTTTAGCTCTGGAGCTATTCAAATGTCTTAACTAATATGTCCAAGTTCTTGGACCCTTCCTCCTTATTATTAGTAACAAAAGGTTCAGTTTTTCCTACCATCGACCTAGAAACACTATGTCAAACATTCTTCTAAACCTCCCAGCTGTTCGCACACATTCACCGAGTCCTGGGACCAGCACAGTCTGTTTTCCAGGCTGATCCTGTCCGGGAATAGGCTTCCACCTTCCTGCTCTGAATTCGGACCGTTTTCTATATGACAAATCTTCCTTATATGTGAGCTCATGGACCACGTGTTTCCGCCCTCACAGGCTGATACAGCTTTCCTAGCTTCCCTACGAGAAAGCCTGCCCCTTAAATTGCATCCATCAGCCCAATGTAAAAGAACACCTTCAAAATAAATTTCAAAATCAAAGAGCCACAGTCCACATTCTTTGGCAAAGTTTCCATGATCTTTTATTAGATTCTTGAAGAACTCTCAAGAATGTAGCCCTTGCTCTGGCATTCTTAGAAGATTAATTTAAACACGATTCCTACAGTTTTCTGAGGAGGAGCCACTATTTCAGGAACATACTGAGCATCTAAGAGATGCCAGCAAAGAGACAATGCAGGGATACTGAAACACAGGACCAAGACCATCTGTGTTTACACAACTCAGTCTGGCTAGGGTATGGATGTCAAAGCCTGTAATGATGATACAAAGCAACACTGGTTGTAACAGTACTCTGCATCAAAGGTGAGAGCAAAGGGTGCTGGGACAACATGAGAAGAACAAGGAGGTTTGCCAAATGGAAAAACAACGCTAGGGTAGTACACAGTCTGGACATTCCAGGCTAAGAAGTCACCACCATTAAAGGAAAAGAGGTATTCTCACAAGCTGTACCCAAATGAACAGTAACTAAGAGTCACAGCAAGAAGACTGGCTACTACAAGTGCAATGGATGATCTTGGCTGTCAACTTGACAGGATTTAGGGGGTGGGGGTCTGGGAGAAAACTGAATCACCATGGAAACACACCTGCAGGCATGTCTGTAAGGAAGTTTCTAGCTGAGGTGGGAAGAGCCACACTGGGCTGAATAAAAGGAATGGGAGCTGGGCAGCAGCGCTCATCTCTCTCTCTCGTGAGCAAGGGTGTGAGCATGAGCCACCTCATGCTCATGCCTCCATGCCTTTCCCATCCTGATGAACTATAAGCTCATACTGTGAGCCAAAAGAAACCCTCCTTTCTTTAACTTGCTTTTCTCGGGTATTTTGTTTGGTTGCTGTATGCACATGCCACCTAGCAGACTTCAACGTCCAAGTAGACAGCTTTCTAAGAAGACAGAGTAAGCTTTCCCAACTCCACCTAAACCCACAGCTCTCCCAAAAAAACCAGCTCTCTTTTATGCCCATCTCCAACCCTCTCTCGGAATCCTGTCAACCAAAACTCACAAATCTGAGCAAAATGTTCATTCTTCTATTGGTACTTCTGCACCCTCATCTCACAAGGCCTTGGGGCATAGAACCTTCCAGAAGTCATCATGCCTATTTGTTCTATAGTGACAGGCACAAGATTATTCAAGTGACATACAAAGAGCACAGTCTCATGCATGGCTGTGCAGCACCACACTTGTAGAGGGATATCCTCTGAGCACAAGAGCCATTAGCATCCTATCAGAGGAGTAGTGACCACCCAAAAGAGACCTTCAAGACAGAGGCTACTGATGTGTCCCAGGGAAGGAAGGTCAACAGCCCCTTACCTGAGATTTGAGCCACTCCCTCCAGTATCCTTCCCTCCCAGCTGTATTCAATTCTGCCCCCAACCTTTTTAAGATGTAGGAGTTACTCAGGCAGGTGACTCATCTTTTGACATTGCAACACAAAATTGTCATCCACACAGTACATGCTCAAGAAGCATCAATTAAATTACAAAAAAAAAACCCTCAAAATTTTAGTAAGTTTACAATTTTTGTTGGGCCGCATTCACAGCTATCCTGGGGTACATGCAGCCCACAGGGTGCATGTTGGGCACACCTGCCAGCTAGAACATAGAGAGAATAAACTAAAGGGGTACTCTACCTATACAGCTATGGTGAAGGGAGGAAGGGTAAGGCAGGGATGAGACTTTTTATGATATGGCTTTTGGGGGGTCTGCTACAACCCTATTAAGTAAGTCCAAATAAACTCATTAGCTCACTAAGCCAATTGAATGGAATCATTACTTTGGTTTGTCATTGGTATCCTACCCTGTGGGGGGGGGGCACAGACATTTTTTACATGGCCCCGTGAAAGTTAAGGTAGTCACTACAACCCAAGTGCTTCTTCTTATATGGAAGAAGGTCCTAGCATACCCTTTATTTATTTACTTTATGTGCATGAGTGTTTTGGATGCATGCATAAACTTCAGCATGCTCATGCAGTGCCTGGGAACCAGAAGACGACATTGAATCCCCTAGAACTGGATCCATGAGGGTGCTGGCAACCCAACCTAGTTCTCTGCAAAATCAGCAAGTGCTCTTAACTACTGTTCAGCCTCCAAGCCAATCTTGTCACCACCATTCATTCACTCTACAAAGTTTGGTCATGTGTTTTTGAACTATCACCTGACACAGTACCACACAGACATGTCAGAAAGATTAGCCAAGAACATTCCTGGTTGTCAGAACAAGGGTCTAGAAGAAACGAAATACAAGTATGTTCTGTGCGATTGGGTTAATCATTACCCTGGCCCAAACTCCCTTGAGGGCAAAAACCACTCAGGCAAGAAACAGGACAGACTTGCAGACCAACGGCAAGTATAAGATGTTACTGTGAAGTTGGTCTGAACAGCTCTCATCTCTCAAATGTGTTTTAAAATCCCCCATGTTTTCAGGAAGACTGAAAGTGTCCTTTTGTCAGACGCTACCAAAAAGTCACCACTCTCGTACAAAACAGATTCCCTCTGGAATCTGTGGACATCTCAGAGGCAAAAACTAAGTGTGAAATTCGGTATTTGACACATGTGCCCTTCCTTGGGTCGTAGACTGCCTTTGGGAGAAGGGAGGATCACAGAGTTTAAACTGCCTTACTTCTGCTGGACACACAACTAAAGCCACCCCAGGTGGGGCACTCTCTCACTCAAGACTGGGACATTCACAGGCTACAGCATAAGACCAGAACATGCTGAGCTGGAACATGTAAGGTCAGTTCTCACTGCATGTCTGTCTCCTTACGTAGAAGGGGTAGGGCTCCCTCAGCACTGGCTGAGGTGCTCAGCAATGGTGTGATGATTCTCATCTCCATCTTACCAAAAGCAGCCACTGTGGGCACTTTCCTAGGAACCCCAGGACACCTGCTTCAGATGCCTGGCCCACACCCATGTAATACACATGTCCAACCCCAAAGTCCAGATAGACCTCCAGCCTGTAGAGCCACCTGCTTAGTCCATGGTTGCTCCAGATTTAATCGCCACAACCCTACCAATGTGACTCAGACCAGATAAGGGTGATTTCTCTTAATGCTCATGGTTAATTACGTCACTAGAAAAGAAAAGAGCACTGTACCAAGAGTATGGTCATGGGAAAATTTTTTAGGATGGGCCAGCAAGATAGTTCATCAGGTAAATGCACCTGGTGCCAAGTTGAACAACCTGAGTTCAGTCCCCAGGTCTCCCAGCAGTTGTCCTCTGACACACAGACACACAGACACACAGACACACACACAAATACAGCAATGAAATTTTCAAACATTGGGGAATAAGAGAAAAAGCAAATTCTTAACCTTGAATGCAGGAGGCTCTGAGCTTAATCCCAGCACTCGTCAAAGCGACAGGAAAGAGAAGCTTGCATTTTAAGTTAAATGTTTTTAACCAATATGTCAACAAGTTTTTTTAAGTTTATTACAGCAGAATGACTTGTCTCCAAATTTAAAGCTGCATCTTCTCCATTTATTGCAGCCTGAGTGCACAGAGCTCCAAGACTGCACTACGGTAGGTAACAGTGTCCAGGCCTGCAGCTCCACATGCACCGGCGAGTCTGCTGCTGTTCTGTATCGTTCACATCATGGTCCACTGTCCTTGCTCTGCTGTGTAAATGTATTCAGTTACATGAATCCCACTGCTACAATTGCCTGCCATATTCAACACAGTAACACGCTGTACAGCTGGACAGCCTACACCCAGGTTGTGCCCCACACAGCAGGCTCCATCACCACTTAGGTTTGTGTAAGTACACACCATGATGTTCATACAATGAGGAAATCATCTAGATACATGTTCCTCAGAACACAGGGCATGCCTGTCACAGTCCCGTCCTCTCTGCAGGACCATTCTGAGTTCAGCTGCAGAAATGGATTCTGTAAAGGGCCAGTGATCTGAATCCTCAGACTACATTACAGTGATTACAGTAGATGACAGAGAGGCAGACAGATGAAGGAAGAAGCCCGAGGAAGGAATGAGATCAAAACCTTACAACCCTGCTCTAACCGAGTTGGCACAGCAGTGGCTCACGGTGAGGACAGACTTGCAGACTTGTCCTGAAGCCAGTGTACAGGAGATCAGTAACTGTGACTTTTGTTGTTTTGGTTTTGACAGGGTCTGCCTAGTCAGCCCATGTCCAGCCTCCCCAGTGCTGGGACTACAGGTGTGCACCACCACGTCTGCTCAAGACGCTTCTGTTTACATTTCACACGATGGAGGAAAATACCAGCTGGCCAAACTGAAGACCATGATTATTATCAGGTAAGCATTTATAAAGAAAGACACTAACAGACTGGAGGGGCTCACTTTCCTCAAAACTTCTCTCAGGTACAGCTGCTGTTGGGTAAAATTTAGCTAAAAGGTTACATTTCTAAAATATATATAACCAAACATGTGTTAAGCACCTTTCTTCTAGTAATAAAATACCTGATTATGTCTCTATGAGACGGCGGAGAGACAAAATAATTATCACTCCCTATTTATATTATAGACCAAAATACAGGTGTTTTCCAACACACGGGATTTTAGTGGCATAATTGACAGGTACTATAGGCCCCCAAACCACAAATGAGAGGATATGAAGAAGCAAAATTTATTTGTGCATGTATTTAATCCAAACACAGCATTCTTGATGACTGCCAGGTGCTATTCTGGGAATGGAAGCAAGAAGAGAAGGGATTTAGTGCGGAAATCTTGTGTAGGCTGCTGCACGGAGCACAAAGATATGACATAGTATGGTAAGTGCAAAAATGAAGAGAAAACCTGCAGTTTAGTGAAGGAGGAAAGGAATCTTACTCTTGGAGGATACTTCAGGATGATTTTGACTTGTTTCTTCAACAGGATGGCAGAAGGCCCCAAGCAAGTCCCTCAGACTCACACCAGATGGAAGAGGAGGCAGGTTGCACAGAGATCCTGAGAGTGTGGGTGCAAACTCTCCAGAAACAGGAGACTTGTCCTGTCCCTCAGTGTAAGAGAAAGGCATCCCTCCAAAGAAAGCTGGATGGGTGTGAGGTGCTTAGGAGGAAGTGGCAGGAAACACAGCCTGGAGAGTAGATGCTCCAGCCTCCAGGATCTTAAGAAGGAATTCGACAAGTATTCCACAGAGGATGGCTAAGCTTTGAAACAGGAAAGTGGTGGTCATGCCCAGGATTTCAGAAACTCTTTTCAAAAGCACACAGAACAAAGAGGGAGGGCCAATACAGGCAGCAGTGGACAGAGGAGCTATGGCAGGCAGACGCCACCCATTTCCCCCCACAATATAAGGAGAGGAAGGATGCTAAGGATCCCCCCATCACTATCACCTGATTTCTCGTTAGAATTTAGCATATGCTGCTGCAATAGAAACAGGGTAAAAAAAAAGACTGGGATGTGCTTTTGAATGCTTCCCAGATGCAGGGGAGGGGGAGGGGACAACAGACCAAACCTGAAGGAAATCGTGTTTTAAAGATGAATAAGTTTCAGAGGAATCAAAAAGCCTATGAAATCTCTACAGATTCCTTCCTTAGGACAAAATAACTGTTCAGCAAATGCTTAAGCCAAGGACATGTAGTGCTTGCCATTCTCTTTGGATCCACTGAGAACTGTTTCCCAGAGGCCACTTCTCTTCAATTGTCTGTTCACTGACAGCCAATCTGGGCCACTTTTCCACTGTTGTGCACCAAGAGCCCTCACCCTGGGACTTCACAGACTGTCATCATACAGTGTTCTTGTGATACCTGACCACCCTCGACAAGAGAGCACCCGAGAGCATGGGCTGTTAGTAAACACATCAAACAAAACTGGGCATGGTGCTGCACCCTGTAATGCCAGCCCTCTCCAGTCAGAAGCAGGAAGGCGGCAAGTCTGAGGCTGGCCTGAGCATCACACACACAGCAAGTTCCAGGTCAACCTTGCTATACATAGATAAAGAGAAACAGTATTTCAAAATAGTAAATAATAATAATGATAATAGTTTAAAAAACAAAAGCAAACTTGAGGCTAAACAATCTGTGTTTGGAGATGAAACTGTATATATTTCACAGTGATCATATATGGCTACAAATCAAGGGAAGGGCCAGTAAAGTATTCTAAGAGCATGCTGTCTGCCAGACAGTGTGCAAGTAAGTACGTCACTCACACGCCAGGGCTCACTTATCCCTTATAGTAACTGGGAAGCCGGGAGGAGATTTTATTATCTATGTGACTACCGAGAGAACAGACTTTGGACTAAGAAGGTTAGAACCTGGGTCTAAAATCACACACCAGTCACAGGCGGAGGGACAGAGAACCGGGTCTGGGATCCCGGAGCACGCACTATCTGCCTTTGCCATCCTAGAGATTTTATTAAACAGTACCAACCGAACAAAATAAACCAACAACTGCCTTCGTGGTTTTACAAGTGAGGCATATAAGGAAGCCTGACCACCATCAGTGTTTCTTAGAACAACAAAATTCCTGCTCCACCAAAGAAATAAAGCGAGTCATGCCACTGCTCAAGGGACTTTCAGAGCCAGCCAATTCCACAGAAGGCCCATAGGTCATTAACAAGTAGCTCTATCTGGTCTTCATCAATTTCCTGGACTCTGGAAAAATGAGCCAAGAACCTAACAGTGTCTGTACTTAGATGTAAACCATGTGGTCAGGTACACTGTGAATGACCATCTCACGTGAGCCTTTAGTGTCGGTGCATGAGGCTGAGAATGCTCATCTAGAGAACCTCGTATAGCCAGTTCCTGTCTGGAGAGCTCATCTAGAGAA
>NC_022016.1:8752604-8753476 GCF_000317375.1 Microtus ochrogaster
GAGAGCTCATCTAGAGAACCTCGTATAGCCAGATCCTGTCTGGAGAGCTTGATGACTGACTCAACCCAGACAACCCTGAAATTGACAGTCCAGATTCAAGTTTTAATATTAATTGATAATTATGGAAATTAAAGTACTGAGATAATATTATTCAATGAATATCGATGGAGAATTTGTTTAACTAGTCTTAAAAGGGTAAAATAATCAAGACCTTCTCAAATAATTTTTTTCTCAAATTCCAAATGCAAAATCAAATGTGAGGTTGCTTAAGGACTCTGATCACAGTTTATACAGGGAGCTACAAATTTTTCAGAATCAGTGTGAATATGTTTCTGTCTGAAGCATATAGTATATGCTCTAAAAGCTCAAGTAGGATGTAACTGTCCTGTTACATGAGAATGGTGAAACTTTAATCTCACTAGTTTTTACATATGATAACATATAATAAAGAGTTCAAATTGTTTTTCATGTATTTAAGATGTGAAAAATATTCAAACATTTAAGAGGCTGAGGCAGGAGAATCATGAGTTCAATGTCAACCTCAGCTACATAGATAAGCTCTGTCTAAATAAATACATAAATAAATATTCTCTTTACAGTGAGAGATTAAGAATGGGGAACGGGTATAGTGATGACAATACATGGTAGCAATGAATGCTGACGTGGTGAGCTGGTTGAAGAAATCTGTACATGTGATAGAAATGCACAGAAAAATATGCACACACACATACACACACGCACACACATACACACACATACACACGCACATACACACACGCACATACACACACGCACACACATTCACACACATACACACGCACATACACACACGCACACACACATACACACACGCACACACATACACACACATA
>NC_022016.1:8753576-8757880 GCF_000317375.1 Microtus ochrogaster
ACACACACGCACATACACACACGCACACACACATACACACACATACACACACACACATACACACACACACATACACACACACGCACACATACCTACGCACACACACACACACCCCACACACATACACACACACACAGAGACCAACACAAAAGAAAATAAACACCTATAGAAAGCTAATAAGCAATTGTTTACCCACATTAGTAAATAACATGAAAATGAGTTTTATTTTGTTTTGTTTTAATTTTATTTTATGTGTACTGGTGCTGTGATGGCTCATCTTGGTTGTCAACTTGGCTACATCTGGAATCAACTAAAACTCAAGCAGCTGGACACACCAGTGAGGGATTCTTCTGGATCAGATCATCTGAGGGAGGAAGAACCATCCTAAATGCGGATCTTTTGCAGTTGGATAGCTCACCCTAAATCCAGGCCACACCTCCTGGTGGCAGACCACATAGGAGGGCATAGAAAAAGGAAGCTTTTGTGTTTTGTCTGTGTGTCCTCACTCTCACTGGCAAGTTCACAAACCCTGCTGCTGAGGCAACCCTTCACTCGTATTAGAACCTACTTCTTCCACACTCCAATACAGGTGGAAGACGACCAGAGACATCCAACCCTGTGGACGGAACAACTGGATTATTGGCCTGTCTGCTGGGAGACAGCCTGTGGTGGTTTGAATAAAAATAACTCCCATAGGGAGTGGCACTATAAGGGGTGTGGCCTTGTTGGAGGAAGTGAATCACTGAGGGTGGGCTTTGAGGTTTCAAATGTTCAAGCCAGGCTCAGAGTCCTTCCTGCTGCCTGAAGATCCAGATGTAGAACTCTCGGCTATCATGTGTGCCTGCATGCCATCATGTTTCCCACCATGGTGATAATGAACTGAGCCTCTGAAACTGTAAGCCAGCCCCAATTAAAGGTTTTCCTTTTAAGAACTGCCCTGGTCACAGTGTCTCTTCACAGCAATAGAAACCCTAAGACAGAGCCATTGCTGAAGCAACTAGACCACCGCCTTCAAGCTGTTCTTTTTTAACATATATGGATTCATTCTACTAGTTCTGTTTTTCTAGAGAACAGGTGTTTTGCCTGCATGTGTACCAGGGTCTCATTCTACAGCTCAGAATGACCAGGAATACACTGTAGCCCAGGCTGCCCCTGAAGTTTTCCGCAATCATTTAGCCTCCTGAGAGCCACCATACCCAGCTCACAATATCAAAATGCAAAATTATCATTTCTCCTGTCAACTGGGCAGACTTTAAAGAAGCTACTGACCATAAAGCCACACTGCAAACAAATGCAGAAACATCAATTACCACCAAAGCAGAGTGTTGGTTTTTTGGTTATCTTATTTTTCTCAAAATCCCATCAGAGCCAAAGAACAAGGAAGGACTTTGCAAACAGGGAAGAGCAACGGTGATACATGGTCTAAGGTTCTGTCAGGCTAGCGGAGCAAGAAGGAAAATGAATTATAGACCCAGAGCCTCATCTCTTCAGTCATCAGCCAACAACAAAGATTTAGAGTGCATTTTACAACACCCATTTCTCTTCAGTGACCTAAGAACCACAGACAGTAATATTCCGGCCTAATGAAGTTCATCTTACTGTGACAGAAACACCCCAGAAAGCAGACAGCCCTCAGAATCACCTGAGGCAGCACAGGCCCTGACAGTCAGACGATATGTTAAAGCCAGATGTAAGGGACATCTCTGATTTTGTGCACAGGGTGTTTGAGGCCTGAATCTGCCCACAGAGCTGGATGCAGTGGCAGGCATCCAGGACAACCGCCAGAGGTTCCTAGGCTGACTGACTTGAGCACAAGCACACAGGGCAACACCAGCACCAGGAGCCCCTGCCTCAAAACAGGGCAAAGGGTAAGAACATGAATGCCATGGTAAGTTCACATGCGTGTGTGCATGCGTGCATGTGAGTGCACACACACACACACACGCACACATCCTAAATACATAAATAAATACAAACACCAAAACCTAAATGGGGTTGAGCGTGATAGTAAACATATTTAATCCAAACACTGAGGAGGCACAGGCAGGCACGCAGATCTGTGAGTTCAAGGCCAACCTGGTCTACACAGCAAACCCCAGACGAAACAGAGTTACATGGTAAGACACTGTCAAAAAAAGAAAGAATCTAAGTGGGCCAGTGGGAAATGTTGGATATGGGTGGGATAAAACAGGATTTTCTTTTTATTTAAAAAACATGGAGGAAATATCAAATTCAGGACCCCAGTGCTTAAAATCAGAAGCCAGGGAGAGATTGAGGGATGGGGTGGCCAAGACACTGGGGAATGTGGAGTGGCTGGTTTCTTGGAGAAAGCAAAGAGAAAGGGTATTTCCAGAACAGCTGTGAAACTCTCCATTGCAGGGCAACTCATTTCCCATTTCCTTGGCTGAAAAAGTCCAACCTTCTGTTCTGGTCTCAGCCACAAAGCATAACAGGAAGTTGCAAGACCAAGTGACCAGTCTCTAGTGTCTCCCTCCCCAACATTATCCCATACTTTCCCCAATTCCTATAGCCTGAGCAAAGGCCATCCATAGCCTTGGTGCCCAGAAAATTTAAAACACCACACTCAGGTGTTGTGTAATACCATGGGGAAGAGGGATTCTTAACTATGGACATAATGCATCGCATTGAAGAAAATAAATGAGAACAAGCCTCACTCAAAAAAGAGGGTCAGATGTGTAGGTCGGGTGACAGAGAGCTTGCTTAGCATGCAGGAGGCCCTAAACCCTCAGCACTGCATAAAACTCAGTGTGGCAGGGCATGCCTTTAACTCCAGCAGTACAGATTTGGAGTTAGGAGAACTATAAAATCAAAGTTATCCTTGGCAAGTTCCAGGATAGCCTAGGATACAGTGAGGAGCGGGGAAAGGAGGAAAGTAGGGTACATTGCATATACACAACGCCTGGACACAGACAAATACACACGCACACATGCATACACACACAGTCTCTCTCAAATGAAAAGAGAAGAAAGGATAGCATTAATTTAACAGACAGCAGATAATCCTGTCATGTTTGAAACTGCTAAAAATCATAAAATAAAAGGAACATTTTTTTAAAGTACAATCATGAGGCCAAAGTCAAGATATCAATAAAACCTAGGCATGAAAGAAGGGCAAGTCATAACACTTTTGCTTGTTCTAGAGAAAATAAAAGCTAACATGCCTATGAAAAATATAGCTACAAACATTAGACAAATGGAAATATGAAAGAGAATGCAGAAAAAAGAAAATTGAACAGAGCAAACGTGATAAATCAGGCATCTCCACACATAAAGCCAAAGCTAGATGCAGTAACCCACTTGTAATCCCAACATTCCTATGGTGAGATGGGAAGTGGAGACAGGATGCCCAGAGGCCAGTTAGCCAGGGGTACACTGGGCAGCAGAGACAAGACAATATTCCTTCAATCAGACAGAAGGCAAGAACTGACCCCAGGAAAATGGTTCTCTGACCTCTGCAAAATGCGCTGGCGTATACACATGCATGCACACTCACTACAAATATGGAAACTTTCAACCATTAGCAAACTAAATCCATAGCAATGTATATCCATTCTAAGATAGCTCAATATCAGGAAATCAACTGACAGGTGGGCATGGTGGCACATGCTTTTAGTCCCAGCACCCAGAAGGCAAGGACAGGTGGATGTTTATGAGTTTGAGTCCACCCTCATCTATATAGAGAATTATAGGCCAGCCAGGGCTACATAATGAGACTCTGTATCAAAAGAAAAAACAGTCAATTAACTAAGGCAGGAAAAATTAGCCATTAACTAAGGCAGAAAGAAATCAGTAATATAACAATATTCATAGATGCTAAATGGTGCATTTTATAACTATTCCATTCACTTCCTGATATTTTTAAAATCAGGGGCTGGAGTAATGGCTCTGTGGTTGAGAGCACTTGCTGCTCTTCCAGAGGATTGGGGTTCAATTCCAGCACCCACATAGCAGCTCACAACAGTCTGTAACCCTAGATACTGGGGCTCCAACACCCTCTTCTACCCTCCACTGATACTAGGCACACACTTGGTGCACTTACATACATGTAGGAAAACACCCACACACAGAAAGTAATTCTTTAATTAAAAAAATGAGTGAAAAAAGTTTTCATCTTAATAAGAAACCAGTAGCAAACAAAGCATTAGTACTCAATGCATGCCCCTTTGATAAGGACATGGCAAGAATGACCTCGCCTAAGAATTTCATAGGTCCAAGTCAAAGCCAATGCAATTAAAATGTTTTGCTTTTAATATTATTTGTGTGTGTGTGTGTGTGTGTGTGTG
>NC_022016.1:8757980-8769012 GCF_000317375.1 Microtus ochrogaster
GCGCACGTGAGCAGTGGGGGGGCACATGCATGCTCCCATAGAGGCCTCTAGAAGGAGGCTGGAGTTACAGACATTTGAGACATGTGGGTTCATGGATGCTAATTCTCATCCTCTGATAGAGCAGTAAGTGTTCTTAATCATTAAACCAGCTCTTCAGCCCAAACCAAATTTGATTTAGGGTTTTTTCTTTTCGTTGTGTTCTGTTCTTTTTGGGGTTGTTGTTTTAAGATATGGTCTCACCATGTAGCCCTAGCTGAAATGAAATTTGTTATGTAGACCAGGCTGGCCTTAAACTCACAAGAGGTCGACGTGCCTCAGCCTCCCAGGTGTTGGAATTAAGAGACAAGCCACGCCCACTCCCTTCCTGCTTGCAGCCTCAGCCCCACTCTCTCTCTTTTCCTGTCCCTCTCTCAGAGGCAGCCTCTCCCCTGCCTCTCTTTCTCCCTCCCCTTATTCTTCCCCTCCATAACCCATCTAATAAATGTTCAATTTTATTCTGTATGGTGTGCCTATCTCTGTACCTCCCACCTGCTGCCTGCCCACACTGCTTGCCTGGGGACCAGCCACCTTTGTTTGGGGACCTGCCGCGTGGTCTTGACCATGCAGCAAGCTGCCGGGGACTTGCAGCAAATCCATTTCATATACCACAGTACCCACCCAGTTTAAAAACAAATGGAAGAAATCAAAGTAGACAATTGTCATTGTTTAATTGATAATGTCCCCCATAGTCTCTAGCATTTGGATATTTGGTCCTGAGTTGGTGGTGTTGTTTGGGGAGACTTGGGAGCAGGACTCATTTTCAGTGGCTCTCTCTGCTTCCCGTTTGCAGTTTGCAGACGGGAGCTCTCAGCTTGCTGTTCCAGCTGCCACTGCTGCCTGCTGCCATGCTCCTCACCCCATCATGATGGCAATGGCTTCCTAACCACTCTGGAACCTGACACCCAGGTCAACCCTCCTTTTCCTCTGTAAGGTCATGGTGTTTGTCACAGTAAGAGAAAAGAAACTAAGACAAGGTATTCAGAATTGGTGAGAATTTAGTACATTTACCTGGATGCTAGGTAAAAATTTAAAAACAAGCCTCCTCCAATAACAATAAGAACACTGGTGAGGTTTGAGACCTTCATCTTTAATATTGGGGCATAAAAAATGAAAGGGAACCTGCGAAGAGGCCTGTCCAATGGGGATTTGGCTGTAAGTACATAGCCAATAATAAACAGTGAATAAATATTTAATGAAGAAATGAATGGAAGCTGAACTTCCCGAGGAAGTCTGGGTTCTCTCTTCTACTTCCTTTGGGAGGACAGACTGTTTTCTTGCCAGCTAACATAAGCCTTTCTTCAATGTATGCAGGTGTTTGGCCTATATGCACGTCTGTGGACCGTGTATGTGTCTGATACTTGAGGAGACCAGAAGCAAACACTGGATCCCCTGGGACTCCAGTTACAGACAGCTGTAAGCTTCCGTGTCCTCTGGAAGAGCAGCCGATGCTCTTACCTGCTGAGCTTCTCTCCAGACACAGTTCTCTGTTGTTTTCATCATGCACGTCTGGATGGTTAAGGTATTCCATCTACTATAAGATGCAGCGATATCTACTATCAAAAGTCATCAAAAGTAGGCACAGAGCTGATACGGCGGCTCATAATTCTAATCCTAGAACTGAAAGGCTGAGGCAGAAGGATCACCTTAAATTCAAGGCCAGCCTGAGCCACAGAGCGAGACGCTACATCAAAACCAAAAACAAGCTGGGCGGTGGTGGCGCACGCCTTTAATCCCAGCACTCAGGAGGCAGAGGCAGGCGGATCTCTGGGAGTTCGAGGCCAGCCTGGTCTACAAGAGCTAGTTCCAGGACAGGCACCAAAGCTACAGAGAAACCGTGTCTCGAAAAACCAAACCAAACCAAACAAAAAAAACAAAAACAAAAACAGGCAAAAAGTATTTTTAGTCATATAAGATATGTTCACCTGGGGCCTGCAAGATGGCTCAGTGGGTAAATGGCACTGGCTGCTCAGTCTGGCAACAACAGAAAAGAACACATTCCCACAAGGACCTTCACCTACACACACACACACACACACACACACACACACACACACCCCACAAAAACAAAAGTAAAGAAAAATATTTAAATATGTTCACTGAAGTTACAAATCACTTACAAAAATATCTTCTGAACCTTACAAATCGCGTTAGGTTATTAAAACAACCTAATGAGTTGTTCTTATTATCATTCCTTTGTATTGATGGAACAGCCAGGAAGTGATTTTATCAAGATTCTCTTGGCAACCTCAGAGGCTGTACTGTGCCTTGCCGGCAGGCCTGCATTTACAGCCTTTAAGCAATCTCTCTAAGGCAAAGCTCCTAACATCACAGAGGCACTGTAGGAGGAACACTGGGCAGCCCATGCATATCACCTACTTGGCTCCTGGCCACACTGTCAATCACTGTGAACTGATTCTCCTCACTCATTTACTGCAACATCATAACCCCAGACAATGAAGTTTTTCTGATTGACTAACAAGCTCACAGTAAGACTTCTCTATGTAGCCTCATAATTTAAACCCAAACTTGGAAACAAAATACTGTGCTTCTGTTTGTTGTACATTAAAGGTCAACACCTGAAGACCTGGTCATCTACATATACTGGCTTAGATGAGATGAAACTCTTCTCTCCCCACCCCCATCAAGACAGGGTTCCTCTGTAGCTTTGGAGCCTGTCCTGGAACTAGCTCTTGTAGACCAGGCTGGTCTCGAACTCACAGTGATCCGCCTGCCTCTGACTCCTGAGTGCTGGGATTAAAGGTGTGTGCCACCACTGCCCGGCTGAAAGTCTTCTTGGAAGACCACAGTGCACTGTAAATACTCTCATATTCTCCTTCACACACTAGAGAAAGCCCGAGAGGACCAGAATGGTTGGAGAAAAGCAGCAACACAACCGTGGTGGAAGGTGCAAGAGCAACCATTTGGTGCAAACCACCAACTGAGATGTGCTTAGAAAGCTGCAGATGCAGGTGAGTGCCACACCTGGACCACGCCTGGACCACAGCTGGAGAGGATCTTGTGGCAGCAGGACAGGATTTCTCACTGAACCTGTAGTGAGCCATCTGAGCTATCCTGGCTGATTAGTGAGTTCCTGGGATCCTCGAGTCTCCATCCTCACAGTGCTGGGGTTACAGGCACGTGCCACAGTGCCCAGCTTTTTACAAGGGTGCTGGGGAACCAAATTCATGTCCTCATGTTTGAGTACCAAGCACTTTACCCACTGAGTGTCGAAACACAGTCCAAGAATAGAGTCATGCAAGGAGAATTCTGAGTGCTTATGAAAACACTCCAAGACAATAGTCTTGTGACCTCAGTTTCTTCAAAACACAGACTTGTTCTCACAATGTATTTTCATGCTCCTCCCAGGTGATCAGACAGGAGTACACTCACTTCAGATTATTGCTGCTGTTGCTGTGAATTAAATGGTTAAACTACCCTTTATATGCCTCTGTGGAAAACATGTTTTTGCCACATGCAGCTTGTCCTTGTGAGTGTATATAGCATGAACTAATGAAATCTTTGCTCATGTGACCTTTCTTAACCCTCAGTATATATTGTCTGATGCTCAGAAGAAGGTCAGCCACTGCATGAGACTAGTTCATCTCATTTATTGGCTTCATTCTCCCAGGCCCCACTGCCTGGTAGTTTATGCCTATAACCCTATCATTTAATAGAGTGAGGAAAGAGGATAGCTGTGAACTCAAGGCCATCCTGGACCAGGTTATAGACCAGCCCATGATATAAAACCAGCTCCCAAGTGGTAGCTACTTAGGCCCTTTGTTTTGCTATTAACCATAACACTAAAACAAGTATCTTTATAGGGACATATCACTTAGCGCACATTCTTTATTGAGTCAACAAATGTCTATGTACCTATACCACCCTAGGTTTTAGTCATACATTGAAATTACATCAATAAACTGATTCCATAAAACTCTCTTCCTCAAGTAGTTTATAGCAATAGAGAGACGGGTGCTAAGTAAAACATCTGCTGGTATGAAAGCTGTTAAACAAAATAAAGTAGGGTAGAAAGCAATACAATGGGGCAAAGAAGGCACCAATATACCATAGTTGTCTCCCTTACCTATGGGGTATACATTCTAAGAGATCCCCGAGCAAACACTGAAAGGGAGGCTGGAGCTGAGACCTTTGAATGTTTTCCCCTATGGCAGTTTAATCTATAAATGGAACACAGTAAGAAATTAACAATCCCTATTGAAAATGAACCAATTATGATAATATGACAATAAATTGTCAGTATCACTGCTCTCGGAGGCTTAGTGGTTGGAAAAAGAATGGCTCTGGTGTTTGAACACGTGGTCCCCCAGTCAGTAGTGCTGTTTGGGGAGGTTTAGGAGGCACAGCTTTGTTGGAGGAAGTATTACTGGAGGTGGCTTTGAAAGGTTCTCTCCTCTTCATGCTTAGCTTAGCAATTGAGGCTGTGAGCAGTTAGCTTCCTGTTCCAATGTCCACTCATTACCTCCACTCTGCCCTGGCTGGATCTTACCCTCCAGAACTGTTAAGTAGAAATAAACTCCTCCTTCTGTAACAAAAAACTCTTAAGGAGCCATCTAAGTAAAACGAGGGTTGAACTGATAACTTAGATTGCTTCTAAGTAGTCAGTGAAAAAAGACAGTGTTATCTAAAACCAACATCCTGAGCCAAGGTCATCCTTGAGGTGGGTGGACACTGCAGAAAGGTGTTGGATTTTAACGTGCTTCTCTAGCTGGGTGTAATTGAAAAACTTAGAAACTGTATGTTTAGATCTTTCAATATAAGAGTATTGGGCTACCACTGTGTTGTAGGAATTCCTACAGCCAATAGCCTTTAAGTTACCCACCCACTTGGGCTGGCGTCTTATACTATAAACACCAATGTAAATCATGGGTCCGGCCTCTCTTCTGGCCGTGTGATTCGGTTCCTGTTCCCCATTCGTGCAGAGGACTGTGATCTGTGAGTCTACCCCTAGACAAATAACCCTTTATTATACTCAATTCTGAGGTAATGTGGGATTCTTTATAGCATCCTTCTTCATCTGGTGCCCAAGTGGATCCAGACTTCACACTTACCCAATGGACCGGCTCAAAGGTCTAACCGGTCCACAGCCTAGAAAGTCTCCCAACCCCACCCATTTGGCTTGCTTTTATCTAAGTCATTTTTTGTAAAACCTCCACCACGGGAGAGCTAACTGCATGCAGTGATTTGGAAATTTCCCAAGCTCGCGAACATCTCCTTCCCCACTGCAATGTTCCTTGCCACATGGCGATTAGTGCAACTTCTGGTTTGTGCTCCCTGTCCATGAGTTCTGGGCTTCTTGCTCCGTGTACAGAATTGATTTAATTGTTTTTAATTTGTCAAGCAAACATATTTCTCAGTATCTAACCACACCAAGGAAACTAAAGCAGCTCAGGACCATTTGTGTCGACACCGGTTGCATTGCAGCTAGTCGCAACTCTGCAACCACGACACCTGCTGGATAATAAAGATTATTACACCCAAAACAATTTACCAGACATCAAAATCAATAAACTTGAAAGTAATATAATGGCAGACAACATTACCATTGAAACTTTTAGTAACTTTTTTGCTAATACTAGATTGTATTCAGCAAGGCTTATATGGTTATTGTGATACATCCATTTATTGGATATTAGGACTCAGTTTTTTTCTTCATATTATATCATTAAGAAAATGGTTTGATAACAGAGCCAAGAATGAGGCACTTTTAGAAATGATACAGTCTTTACAGACTAATAATGAACAGCTAACTGACAGGATTGATACCATCGAAAATCAAAAGTTACCTGAAAAAAAAATTAATACTATTAAAAGAGTAGCATTAATTTGACAGACAAAATTTAATCTATATCAAAAGTTACTGAGAAATTATCTCAAGGAATTCATACTGTTAAATTTGACAATCAAAATTTGTTAAAAAGTTATGATAGGTTAACAGATAGAGTATCTCTCCAGGAAGGCAATCTGCATGCTATCCAAATAATGTCCAAGGATGAGGTGTTGTCTTTAAAGGGAAAACTTCAGTCCTTGGAGTCCCAGGTGCAGAATGAGGACCAGAGACTTGATGCCTCCATGAAATCACTAGAAATATACACAGGCCAGGAGATTCAGGCTTTACAAAAGACAATAATAAAAAGATTTGAGATAACTGAAGAAATTATTAGAGCTGATGAACAGGGAAAGAAGATACAAGGACA
This sequence comes from Microtus ochrogaster, assembly GCF_000317375.1. Classification (NCBI taxonomy): domain Eukaryota; kingdom Metazoa; phylum Chordata; class Mammalia; order Rodentia; family Cricetidae; genus Microtus; species Microtus ochrogaster. The sequence continues at coordinate 8,764,235 of NC_022016.1, forward strand.
GGATTCAACATCACCAGTAGCTGTCAGAGACGACTTACCCAGGGTTTTAGCTTCCTATCCTGTAATCTACTATGACAAAGCATCAAGTTCTAAAGGTCCAAAAAGATCCAAAGAAGGTAGATGGATACCTATAGGAATGAATGAGCTAAAAGAAATTAAGCAAGTTATAGTAACTTATGGCTTGCAACCACATTTAAGGGAGATGGTAAAGACATGGGCTTCTAGCATTAAAGCCACACCACATGACTTTTAGTTACTTTCAGGAGTCCTGGATGATGGGCCTCAACTGCTGTGGAAATGTTATTTGCCAGAGAGCCCTTTAGTGACTTTTTACAAAGATTGACTAAGACTGTACAAATAGGAGTAACAGACCCAGATGCTACATGAGTACTTATTGAATCTCTGGCTTTTGAAAATGCCAACTTAGAATGCAAAAAGATACTTGGGCCTTTAAAGGTCAGATCAGCACCTATGGATGAATGGATCCTGCATACAATGAACATTGAGACATTTGACTATAATACTGAATCCTGGGTAGGAGAAGCAATTTCCAAAGGTATGACGAGATATCAAAATGCCCAATGTTTTAACTGTGGTAGAATAGGACATCTGAGAAGGGACTGCAGACAAGAATTTCCTAGAAATAATGTCTCCTCTGGGAATTGCAAAAATAAAAGGTTTCAATGTTCTGGATTATGTAGATGTGGCAAAAGGCCGACATTGGACCAATGAATGCAGATCAACAAAAGACAGACAAGGCAACCAATAGCATTGGGAAACTCCTAGGGGAAGCCTCTTGCAGGCCTCCAAGAAAAAAGTGGTCCAGTCATTCCCAGTCACTGTGGAGGACATGTCTCACCAGAAAAATTAAAAACTCTAGAGCCTTTTGTAAAAAAAAAAAAAAATACTGTTTTGGATGATGGAATAAACATGGAAGATAAATCAAAATTTTCAATAGGAAATAGGAAACGTATATTGTGGCAGACTTCTATAAATGATCAAAGACCAAATCTAAGAGTGCATATAAATGGCATTGTAATTGTGGGTTTGATAAATATGGGTGCAGGCATGAGTATCATTACTCCAGAATGTTGGCATGCAAATTGGCCTCTTCAAGAGGTTTAATTACTAGGAATTGGAATCATATCTCAAGTGAAACAAAGCACAAGGTGGGTTGAATGCAGGCCCAGGATAGAGAAGAAGGCTGAGGCTGTATGCCACTAATATTGTGGTGAACCTGCTGCAGCAATGGAATACCCAGATTAACATTCCTGCAGTCCTAGAAACTCATGATTCTGGGAAAAATATTATAAGGTCACCATCCATTCAGGCTGTACAAGAGCACTAAGCAACTAGCAAACCTTTAGAGGTACCAAAGCCCTACCTTTAAAATGGTTAACTGAGAAGCCAATATGGGTTAAGCAGTGGCCTCTAGCTGAAGATAAGTTGCAGGCTTTAGAACAGCTGGTATAGGAGCAACTAGATGCTCACGATATTGAAGAAGCAACCAGCCCTTGGAATTCTCCTGCATTTGTTGTAAAAAAGAAATCTGGGAAATGGAGAATGGTGACAGATCTTAGAGCTACCAACAAGGTTATTCAACCTATGGGCCCTCTACAAACTGGAATCCCTTTGCCTTCTCTATTACCAAAAGAATGGCCTCTTATGGTTATTGATTTAAAAGATTGTTTCTTCACTATACCTTTACAAGAAAAGGACAGAGAAAAATTTGCCTTCACAGTGCCTACTTATGATAATTCTCAACCTACTAGGAGACACCAATGAACTATCCTCCCACAAGGAATGCTCAATATCCCTACCCTATGCCAATAGATTGCAAGCCAGCCATTGAAAATAATATGTAAAAAATTTCCTAAATCTATAATTTACCATTACAGGGATGACATTTTCCTATACGATTCAAACATAGATAGTTCAGAAAGAATGCCTAGAGAACTTAAGAAAGTTTTGCAAAAATAGGGATTAAAATTGTTCCTGAAAAAATACAAACAGGAGGTTCAATTACCTAGGTTATAAAATAGGTTTACAGAAAATTAGAACACAAAAGGCACAAATTAGGAGAGACCAATTGCAGACCCTTAATGACTTTCAAAGATTGTTAGGAGACATTTCTAGTGAATAACACCTGATCGTTAGTTCATTTAAAAAAAACCTTAGATGGTGACAAAGACTTAAATCATCCTGGGGAATTAACAGCTGAAGTGGAAAAGGAATTGATTGTTTTTGAAGAAAGATTACAGAAGGCACATGTGCATAGGGTGAATCCAAATCTTAATTGCATTTTAATGGGCATATTGTCTTCCAGAATTTCTCCTACAGAAATTTTAATGCAAAGGAAAGATATTATCTTAGAATGGATATTTTTACCACATAAACTAAGTAAAAAAAATAAAAACTTATGTGGAAAAAGTCTCTGAATTAATTATAAAAGGAAAATTGAGACTTTGTCAAGTAACAGGTATAGACCCAGCAGAGAGTATAGTGACTTTAAATACTGATGAAATTAAAAAATTATGGGAAGACAATGAATCTTGGCAAAGAGCTTGTGCTATTTTATTTAGGAGAGAATAATAGCAATTATCCCAAAAGTGATAGAATTAACCTTATAAAGAGAACTACTTGGCTTCTTCCCCGCATTGAATGGGACACACCAGTAACTGGAGCCCATACATTCTATACTGATGCAAATAAATCAGGAAAGGCAGGTACACATCAGAAGATTTAAGTAAGGTAGAACAAAGCCCTTATAATTCTGTCCAAAAGGCATAATTATATGCTATTCTCATGGTACTAGGGATTTTAAAGAACCTCTTAATATAGTTACTAATTCTTAATGCGGAAAGAGTTGTCTTATATATTGAAACTGCTGAATTTATACCAGATGATATAGAATTGACTTCATTATTCATACAGGTTCAAGATACAATCAGGAATGGGCTCTGTCCTATATATATAACAAACATCTGATCCCATATAGGTCTGCCAGGTCCTCTAGTACAAGGTAATGCAGAAATTGATCAATTATTGATTGGAAATGTGTTGAAGACCTCAGAATTTTATAAGAAACATCGTGTCAATAGCAAAGGTTTAAAGAAAGAGTTTTCTATTATATGATAACAAGCTAAGGAAATTATAAAGAGATGCCCTACTTGCTCTTTCTAAAACCAAACACCATTACCATCAGGGTATTCAAAGAAATAAAATCTGGCAGATGGATGTGTTCCACTTCGTAGAATTTGGAAAATTAAAATATGTACACCACACCATTGACACTTATTCAGGTTTTCAATGGGCAACTGCTTTAAGCTCAGAAAAAGGCTGATTCAGTAATCACACATCTATTAGAAGTTATGGCCATCATGGATATACCTGCACAAATAAAGACAGACAATGGTCCAGCATACGTCTCTAAGAAAATAAAAGTTTGTTGTTTATTATAATATAAAACATATTACAGGTATACCACACAATCCTACAGGTCAGGCAGTTATAGAAAGATCAAATTAAACTATAAAGGACATGTTAAACAAACAGGGAGGGATGGAAAATAACCCCAGAAATAGATTACATAATGCTTTATTGACCTTGAATTTTCTTAATGCCAGTGAGAAAGGGATGACAGCAGTAGAGAGACATTGGATAATAGAGAAGTCTTCTGAATTAAATCAGCCGGTATATTTCAAGGATGTGTTGACCTCACAATGGAAGCCAGGAAATGTGCTACATTGGGGAAGGGGTTCTGCTCTTGTTTCAATAGGATAAGAAAATTTATGGATACCGTCAAAATTAATAAAGATTCAGCTTGAAAAAGAGAAATCTCTTGAGAAAGAGAAATGACAGCTCATCCAAAGAGGTGACAACCATACAGATGGTAAGGAAACCTCCTAAGTGTTCTGCTCCTGTTTTTACAGGAAATTACACAAGTTCAAAAATTCAAGAGACCATGGATGTTTGGATATTGACAGAAGGAAAAATAACTATCCAATAAGGATCATCAAGAAAAAGGAATATGACTTATAAGGACAGGTAATCAAAACACACACACACACACACACACACACACACATATATGAATATATAGAGCTGGCTGGCTTTGGAGTTGGACAACAGCTCTGTCCCTAAATCCAAGCATGTTGTTAAAATAAAAATTAAGAGTTTCTGTCTCATGTCAGGAGTCATGGTATGGGACAGAAAAAAAAGAAATTTAGAAAACATTTTACCTTTCAATGAATATATGTCTGTATAAATAATTTAAGTTCTCCTCAATGAACAATAAATTTTCCTGCAGTAATCTTTCCAGAAAGAAGATGGGGCCTCACAACAACAACTCCACCTGGTTGATATGACATCATGATGCTGATAGTGCTACTATAAGACCTGCTTTGGGTACCAGCTGCTCAAGATGGTTCCAACTTGGTTAGCTGAAATGGTGCAATTTTTTTACAATGTTCTGGCAAGAACTCCAAATAGGAACCTCAGGAAAACCCTACCAAATACTCAGAGACTATTTGTAATTATACCAGACACTAATCTTGGAACTTAACTATCATTTTACTTTCACGGGATCCCATAGAAAGAACATCGCCCCCATGACAGCTAGAAGTAATTCTAAAAGATGACAACCCCTCTCCCAACAAAGCTTGTACTAGGGTAGGGACATTATTTAAGGGTTGGTTATAATTGTTATAGGGTAGGGGGTTGGGGGAAATTATGTAAGCTCAGGGATCTCTTTGAAAATAGAAGGGAATATGAATGGG
>NC_022016.1:8769843-8771255 GCF_000317375.1 Microtus ochrogaster
TAGAGATTGTATTCTGTATAGATAGGTAATCTTCAACCACTTCCCACTTCAAAGAGCTTTATACATAGAGATTGTATTCTGTATAGATAGGTAATGTTCAACCACTTCAAAGAGCTGTAGAATATGGCATTTAAATAACTTAGGGCTCTGTTCATATGAGACATGATTCCTCCTGGCAGCGCCGATCTATTCCCGAGATAATGTTGAACACTGAAGACACTCCACTTGGAGCTTGTTTGCTTCTTGGCAAAACTGGCTTTTGGGCAGGGAATTGCGCATGCATTGACCACTGACAAAATGCATGATGTCCAGATAGGACAAGCAGGGTACAAGAAAAAGGACTGCCAAATCTCACCAAAACAGGGTAAGACGGTTTTGAAAAGTTTCCTGCCTCTGACAATGTTACTCTAGGCCTTAGCCAAAGTAGGTTACTCCAACATTGTAAATGAAACTTTGGGTGATTGCTCAGGTAACCAGTTGTCTCTATCATTTGTTTCACATTTTGGAAGTTGCTTGATTGCACTTCCTGCTTACTCAAGTAATATTATTTCCTTTCTCAGGTCTTTGATGTGGTTGAAGACTAGATAGTTGTAATTACTTTTCTCTCATGACTTGGCCAAGTTATTTATAATACAAGACTTAAACTCCTTAGGATAGGATAATAACTGAGACATTTATCACATTCTTGCTTGATACTGTTTATGCTGGTTGTAATTCTTATTTTTATAGCTGATATTTGGTCTTATTGTATATAATTTTGTATTAGACTTAAAACTGTTTTATTTACACAAAAAGGGAGGTCCTGTAGAAATTCCTGCAGCCAGTGGCCTTTAAGTTACCTGACACTTGGGCATGGCCTCTTATACTATATATGCCAATGTGAAGCACAGGTCTGGCCTCTCTTCCGACGGTGTGATTCGGTTCTTGTCCTCCATTCGTGCAGAGGATTATGATCTGTGAGTCTATCCCTAAATAAATAACCCTTTATTATACTCAATTCTGAGCTAGTGTTGGACTTCTTTTTAGCATCCTTCTTCACCACTGACCATGTACCCATGGACACCTCAGAAAGAGAAGTTGTAAACTACTTGCTGCAGGTTATAAACTGCTTTGGGGAGGCAGCAAGGAAAAAGCCCAAATTGAAACAAAGGAAGGCACAACGTTCTCTGGGATAGGATGCTATGCAGAGGGAACACAAAGTGCAAAATGCCCTAGGCAAGGCAGCAGAAGTGGGTAGAAAGTGGAGAAGCAGGGTACCTTAGCGCCTGAGAAGGAAGGAAGAAAGAGGGAGGGACGTTCGGAAATGTCTCCAAAGGGAAGACACCATGGGACTTACGTGTCTGCTCTGACTGCTGCTGTTAACTGAGGGCAAGGGAGGAAGGCAGAAGAAAGAAGGCTGGTCAAGAGGCCCC
>NC_022016.1:8773016-8778028 GCF_000317375.1 Microtus ochrogaster
GCCTATCCTTTTTCTTGTTTCATTATTGGCTGCTCAGCTCTTTATTAGACCATCAGTTGCTTTAGACAGGCAAAGAATCACAACTTCAGAGAGTTAAACAAATGTAGCGTAAACAAAGCAACTCATCTTTACATAATTAACCAAATGTTCCACAGCATAAACAAAAGTAACACACCTTAAATAATAATAGGCCAATCTTGGTACAGGAAAAACTAGAAGTCATTTCCCTACTTTCAAAGTGGAGAGTTAAACCTGCTCGGAGATGCAGGTTTGGTTGGCAGGAGTTAGTGAAAGATACACATCCAGAATTAGGAGGTTTAGGATTGTACTCCCCAGTGCACAGGTGGTGTTTACAGCCACAAAGCTAGATGCAGGACACTTAGATATACTATGCATGTAAGAGGTAACAGGATTGAGTCCCAGAGCATCTTGGTGTTTAGAGGAAAACAAGGAGGAACCAGCAAAGAAAGCTGAAAATTGGCAAGTAGCTAGATACACAGAGACCAGAGGAGAAGCCCACTGAAGAATCACGCAACTCCTGTCTGAGCCATGGAGGCATAAGACCCATGCCAAGCAACAGGAGTGCTTAGCTGAGCCTGGAGGGTGCAGTGGCAGGGACCTGACAGCGAGCTCTTTGAGAAATGCAATTGCATTCCAATTATGAGTCCTGTCTTTTCTTCACTATGCCACCAGCCTGGCTTCAAACTCACATTCTCCTGTCTTGACCTCCCCAAGAATTACAGGCTCAAACCACCATGCCCCATTGGAATCCAAATTTCTTGAGGTAGGGGCCTGGCAGCAGTACTGCCTAAGAGTTCCTCAGAGGCTCTGAGTGCCCAGCTGAATCTCACAAGCTGTAGGAAAGAAGGAAGGAAGGGAAGAAAAGGGATAAGGAGGAGCAGCATTTTATGCTGGGTAACCTCCTTTAGCTAATGGCCTTTGAGAGGCTGGACCAGATTGGGCGTGACCTTGGGTACCAAAAAGGTGTGTGCTGTGTGCCAGCACTGTCTGTCTGTTTGTCTGTCTCTCTGTCCCTCCCTCCCTCCCTCCCTCTCTCCCTCTCGCCCGGATGCTGGACTCAGCTTCTGATCCCCGTTTGTACAGAGGGCTGTGATCTGTGGGTCCCCCTCCCTAAATCAAGAATCCCTTATTATACACAATTCTGAGTTAGTGTGGGATTACTTTATTCGTGTTCTCCTACATCTGGGGCCCAATGTGGGTATGAGCCCGCACCTACTGGGACTGATGACCCACACCTACCGGGACCAGCTCATGGCTTCATGCCGCTGCCTCCCACCTGCAGCACCCTGCTGAAACCTCTCCAGCTGCCAGGTTTTTCCCACCATGATCCCCGCAGCATCACATCTGCTGGCTCCATACAGGCACTGTTCATGACTCACAACTGATGGCAAGCTTTGGGTTTCTTCATATCCTGGTCACCAAAAGAGTCTGTCTGTGAATGGAATCACTTTCATTGCTCTTAATAATTGTTTTTAATTTGCCAACCAAAGCATATTTGTCAGGATTTAAGTAGATACCAACATACCAAAGTAGAACCAAAGCAGGACTGTTCACACCTCCATTGGCTACATCTCTCTGCCACACAGCTGCAACCACAACACCTGCTGGCCATAACAATTATTACACCTACAACAATTTACTGAAATCTAATGGAAGTAATTTTAATTCCTGGCTGTACAGCCTGAGTTGGCCTCAAGCTTCTAATCCTTCAGACCTTCCAAATATTCATATTATAGATGTGTGCCACCATACCCAGCATCCCATTCATATTTTGATTTGGTTGGGACAAGAATTTGAGTCAGGGTCTCTCTGTGTAGTCCTGGCTGTCCTGGAAATCGCTTTGTAGACCAGGCTGGGCTCAAACTCACTGAGATCCACCTGCCTCTGCCTCTCAAGTACTGCGATTAAGGGCATACATCACCACTGCTAGGCCCATTCATATTTTGATATGCATACAACTCACTTAGAGGTCTGATCAAAATGCAGATACTGATTCTGCAGCTCTGGAATTCATTCTGAGATTGGGAGATTCAAAATTTCCAACAATCCCTCAAGTGTTATCAGTGCTCCTAGTACACAGTCTACAGTGAGAACACCGAGGTCAAAAGGCCACACTTCTCATGCAGTGTGCATTCGTTCCTTGCAATCAGCAGCAGTCTGAAGATACAACATAGTGGGGTAGGTGGAGGCCAAATTCTCTTGTTATCCTAATTCACTGTCATATTCCTGGAAACAAGAATTCACATGTCATGCCAGGCAGTTCATGAGGAAAGTCAGTCGACAGAAGCACAGTTTGCTAGGAGGGGACAAGAGAGATAAACAGACCCCTGACCAGAGAAAGCCATGCTGGCTAACAAATCATTACTGAATAAACAATGTCTGCACAGGTGGGAATGGACATGCAAGGCAATCCTTGAGGAATGTGGAATTTGGTGAGTATTCAGGATAGGTGGACCTGGCTGAATAAAACAGGCAGACATAGGTCTTGTGGATGTGGACAGTAACAACAGGAATGAAGACAGACATGAAGGGACAGTGAAGTCCACACAGGAAGGAGATTGTGGGAGAGGGAGACAGAGGTGGGCTTTGAAATACCCTTGCACAGGCACAGCTGACTACAGAACACGAAAAGTAGAGATCACTCAGAAATCTGAAAGGCTGGGCCACAGAAACAGTTGTAGAACCCTAAGCAGTTCTGCAGCATGAAGGCCACCCACAGAAGTCTAGGAGAAATTGGTTTAGGAACCAGGGCAGTGGTGGGAGGATGTCAATTTACTCAGTGAGTATTTGTTAAGCATTAGGTGGAGAACATGCCTATGAAGATCCTAATCCAGCTTGGCCATGGGCTGCCTAGGAAACTGCACCAGATCTGTTTCCTTGGGGTGATATGGGAAGTCCTTCTGTGTATGTGTTGCTTTTATTGGTTAATGAATAAAGAAACTGCTTTGGCCTGTGAAAGGAAGACTAGAACTAAACTGACTGCTGGGAGACAGAAGGTGGAGTCAGTGAGATACCATGTAGCCACCAGACCTTTGCCAGTAGGCCATGAGCCTCGTGCTAAAATATAAAATAATATAAATGGGTTAATTTAAGATGTAAGAGCTAGCCAATAAGAAGCTAGAGCTAATAGGCCAAGCAGTGATTTAATTAATACAGTTCTGTGTTATTATTTCATGGGCAGCCAGGAACGAATGAACAGCCTTCCCCAACATTGGGAAAAATGAGAGATGAAATCCACATTTCCTCAGTTCTGGTAGCCTGGGATTCTACAGTGGAGAAGCAACTACTGGACCTCTTGAGCCAAACTGATGGGGCAGGACCTGGACGAGGTGGGTGTGACATCAATCAGAAGAAAATAGATGGTGAGGCAGATGGAAGCAGTACACAGAGACCACTCATCCAAGGAGCCCATGCTGATGGGAACCATAAGGCATCAGCCTTAGAAACAAGGCAGAAAGGCACACTATGAGTTTAAAGCCAACAAAGTCAGTAACTGAGAGGAGGAAATTGATGCAATAAGATGAAGGTAGGCTTATCTGAAGACTATGTTCTACGTAAGAACTGCAAGATGATCGATTCAGGGCTGTGTTGTATGGAAGTGGTGAAGGACCCTGAGCTGAACAGACCCAAGTTCAAATCCCAGCCTCAGCCTCTTTCAGCTCTATAACTTGAACAAGTTATTTCACCTGTCAATGCTTATTTTGCTGATTGTCAGAAGGAATGGAACAGCAGCCATGCCAGAGGGTACTTTACTGAAGACACCAGAGAGCATCCTCCAAAACTAGGCTTGTGAATGTCAGCAATGGACAGAGGCACACATTACTATGACCTCTGTGGCACTGTGACAGTAAGGGGATGTGAGAGCATATACTGGATTTCCTTAATGCACAAGAGACAAGAACAAAGGAAAAGAGCGTGGCTAGGGAAATGAAGGATCACCAGGCACACATTACACAAAGAAGGCTGTCCAGGGAGACAGCATTAAGTTCTTCTTCAAACAGGGAATACTACAGGAGGAATCTGGTAACCCCCACTCTCAACCAGGCTGAGGAAATAAATCCTGGCAAGTTGAGCTGTCCCTCTCACACACACAAGATGGAAACAAGACAGACCTAGAGCACAACACAGGACCCTGTATTCACAGATGTCCCAATACTGAGCTTGATGCCCTACTGTTACCACCCCAACACATTTAATATTTTAAAATGCTTATGTGTGCGAGTATTTTGCCTCCTGCATGTATGTATGTGTATCATGTACATGCCTGGAACTGGAGTTACAGAAGCCTGTGAGCTCCCATGTGGGTGCTGGGAATTGAACCCATGTCCTTAGAAGAGCAGTCAGTGCCTCTAGCCCTTATGCTTATTATTTTTTTAAAAAGAAAGCAAGCATTAGAATTGTGCACTGGGCCTCACATACTACATAGCCATTTTGGATATTCTGGTAATTAACACTGATTGGATTAGAAAAGTCTAAGGGCCTGGGGCTGGGGAGTTAGCTCAGTCCGTAAAGAGCTTGCCGTATAAGCATGTGGACCCGAGTCTGATCCTCAGGACCCATTTTAAAAAGCTGGGCATGGTGCTACAAGCTTGTAATTCCAGTGATGGAGAAGTGAAGGCAGGAAGATCCCTGGGGTGTGCTGACCAAGTAGAGCTCTAAGTTGCTGTGCCACTGGAGACGCTCCTCTAACCTTCATACACGCACATGAGGGAGGAGGGAAGACAAAGAGAATATCTAAGGGCAAAGAAAAGGTATTGTCAAGTCAGAAAGCAACCATCTGAATTCTCATTAAAACTCTAAAACTGCCCATTAATTTAAATATAAAATGCATCTGTTACCAGAAACAGGCAACCCAAGCTCTCAGCCACCCACACTTCACTTTCAAAGTTCCTTAACCACCACAACAAAAAATCCCTGTGTCCCCCACCTCCCATGTGCTGTGTCTCCATCTGATGTGGGAGTGTCATATATCAATCTGTTGATTTCATTGG
>NC_022016.1:8779084-8780062 GCF_000317375.1 Microtus ochrogaster
GTGTGGTAGTACACACCTTTAATCCCAACACTTGGGAGGCAGAGGGAGATTGACCTCTGTGACTTCAAGGTGTGGTAGCACACGCCTTTAATCCCAATGCCTAGAAGGCAGGGACAAACAGACCTCTGTGAGTTCAAGGTGTAGTAGCAGACACCTTTAATCCCAATGCCTGGGAGGCAGAGACGGGTGGATCTCTGAGAGTTCAAGGACAGCCTGGTCCACAGAGTTATTCCAGGTCAAAGATACAGAGAACCTGTCTCAAAAAGCAAAAAATAAAAATAAACAAAGTAGAGGTTAAAATAAAATGTACAAAGATGGAAAATACACAGAGAATCTTGATACTGTATGCTATCATGCTCTCTTTGAATTGTTTGACTGCTGAGGAAGGAACAACAGCTGCTAAAAGATATTTGTTTATAAATGCTGCTGAACTAACCCAACATAGATATTTTGAAAATGCCTTGACTTTGAAATTTGGATCTAAGGACATGATGCTTTGGAAAGGAGTTTCTTATTTTGTTTTTACAAAGGGTGAGAGGCTGTGGATTGCTTCCATCCCAATGTGGTATGGTAGACCACGTCCTCCTGAAAGGTTGCTGTGAACTCCTTCAAAAAATTACTTCACTCAATTGACGACTGAGATGACCCTGGCACACAGGTTATAACATGAAAGACCTAATTAACAACGCCCCCATTCAGCAGGAAGCAGTTTGGAGAGAAAAAACTGCGCCCATGTTCCCAAATATGGTTTATAAATGTTCTTTTACATTTAAAGGGGGATATGATATAGGTATGAATAATTTGCATTGACATGGATTTTGCTTTAGTAATATAAATTTAAGGTCAATATTGTTATATATATGTGTGTGTTTCTGATCTTGATTAAGGTATTGTGATTGTGTAGTTCACTTAAAATGTAATATATACAGCTTGTTAATAGATAATCATAATAGTCAAGTTTGTAGTCATGTTAGTTAA
>NC_022016.1:8781472-8793138 GCF_000317375.1 Microtus ochrogaster
TCCCATGTGCTGTGTCTACATCGCTTACACAGCAGATTTCTCCCATCTTCCTCTGCCTGAGTGACTGTCCTCTGAGGTCACATCTCTGAATCCTCAGACACAGCACATGGTAGGCCTGTACAAATATCTGAGGAACAAACAAGAAGCCAGCCTGCCCTTTATAAATGCTGACAAAAGTTATAGAGCGCACAGGTCTGCCTGGGCAGATGGTGCAGAAAAATGCTGCTACAGAGTTTCTCTAGCAGAGATGCTGATGGCAGCAGGACAAGCCTGCTCCTTCGCACACACCACTGCCCACACTCAGCTGTCCTGGGATAGTCTGGGCCTATTCTGCAGGAAACCAGTTACTCTACAGTCCTTATTATAATTGCAAGGAGATAAGGTTTGCTGGAATGTCTGAGGCATGACCTCTGCTAAACTCATGACATTTCCAGAACGTAAGGATCTGGCACATGGGAGCAGTCCCTGTAGAGGCTAGAAAAGGACTTCTGATCCCTTGGGACTGAACTTACAGACTCACAGCTGTGAGGCCTTCATGTGGGTGCTGGTAATCACTGAGCCATCTCTTCAGCCCAGTCCCACTCAATATAGCATTTTTCAAAAGAGCCAAGAGGCAAAAGGCCACCCAAATGTTCCTTAGATAAATGGACCATCTGTATACAGTGGATATGTACAACAGAATGTTATCCAGCCTTAACAGAAATGAAGTCTTGTCATATGGACAATCCCTGATCACATCCTGGAAGAGGTGTCTTCAGGGAACCTCAAAAAAAGAAAAAGAATGTGGGTCATCAGTGGACAAGCAAGGAAGGATATATAGGAGCTATCATTTAATAAATGTTCTGAAGATCCACAAACACGCATGGATTTACCACAGCTAAACTGTACGTGTGAAAAGTGGTTGAGATGGTGAGAAGAAAGGCCAGGCACTAGAAACCACCCATCGTACACTGGGAATGAAGTGATCAGGCAGGCATGCTGGAGAAACCCCGTTACCCCAGCTTCTGCAGAGTTCAGGGCCAGCCTGGGCTGTACAAATGAGTCTCAGGAAACTTAGACAGATTTAGTTTTGGAATTTAAAAAGGAAAAACAAAAGCAAAAGGAAGGCTGGAAATACAGCACAAAAGCACCCAGCATGGTGAGGTCATTGTTCAATCCCCAGTAAAGTTTTTAAAATGAATAAATTAGTTAGTATCCTTTTAGGAACTAAAAAAATAGGACACGGGCCTAGAAAATAAGCTAATGTCCCTCAGCTGATGAAAGGATAAAAAATGGGAATATTTACAAAATGAGTATTACTCATGAAAAGGGAAGAGCAATGCTAGGGGTAGGAGGGTTGAGAGAAAAGGAGAAGTATTATTCAAAAGAAAAAAAATCGCCTATTATAAAATGAGTTACTTGTAGAGACTGGATATGTAACATGGTGGCTCAGTTAATAATAAATGTTTTATATCTGAAATTCACTGAAATCTCTAATGTTCTCAAGCATTACATAAAGAATGGTAACTACACCTGAAGTGATGGATATTTAAAATAGCTTGGCAGTGACGGTTACTTCATGATACATAAACACAATATGATGTTGCATGTCTTTAATATATTATTTGGCAGTCAGACTATAAAGTTTAGGGACAGACAAGAGGACAGAAGCACTGACATCTTGGACATAGATGACCCTTCAAAACATTACAGCAAGAGATAGAAACTGAAGGCAAAGGCCCACATACCCATGATTCTACCAACGTGGAATACCTATGTAGCAAATGTACATAACCAAGAATCCGTCATGCCTGGGGCTGAAAACGGAAAATAAAAAATGCTTGGGCATGGGCTCAGGAGTCTTCTGGGGTCATGAAATTGTTCTGGAAGCAGGTAGTAATGATGTTTATGAAATTTCATAATTATACTGAAAAGCACTTTGCTGTATATACAATTAAAAAGTTTATTTTTGTGGCCAGACATAGTGCCATATGTCCGCAGTGCCAAATACCAGAGTCTGAAGCAAGAAGATCACTTGGGCCCCAAAATTCAGGAAAAGCCTGGGCTTCATGTAAAACTCTACCTAAAAACAAACAAGCAAGCAAAAGGGCTGAAGAAATGGCTCAGTGGTTAAAAGCACACACTGCTCTTACAGAAGGCCCAGGTTCTATGCATAACCCAGCACTATGCATAACACAACCAGCTGAATCTCGGTCCTCTCTGCTGACTTGCATGGGCACTAGCATGAATGTGTTCACATCCCAACAACACAGACAACTTGTATGCACATAAATATAAATAAATCTTTAAAAACAAAATAGTCAGGCATGATGGTGACACCTTTAATCCCAGGACTCAGGAGGTTGAGGCATGCAGATTCTGTGAATCTGAAGATAGCCTGGTCTACACAGAAAGATCCCTGTGTACATATATACATATGTACGTACGTACATACATACACACACACACACACACACACACACACACACACACAATTGGATGAATTCTGTAGCATGTAAATATGAAACTTTTTTGAAAGCATATATGCTTTAGAAAGCCTATGCTTTAATTTCCGACTTGTCTCCTAGCTATTAAAATAAGACCAACCATGTTCTCAGCCAGTGTATCAACCTCAAAGGGCCACTTGATCTGGCGTGTGACCCAAGCCAGAGAGCCTTGACATTTCCATGTTCAAGCTGGCTCTAGATCTGTGCAATGTGTGGGACCCAACAGTTGCCATGTTTCCACATGGAAGAAACTGGTCTGAAACTGACCCATTCTGAGTGGCATTAAGGGATTCCAGCTAAGACTGCCAACAGGCCCCTCCTTTTAGCTTGAGTTATTGGGAACTGGGTTCCCATTATTAGCAAATAAAACTGTCCAGCACACTCCCAGAGTCCAGTGAGTGGAGCCCTGTGGAACTGCACCCCCACCACCAACAGTCTGCCCCCAGCTTTAGGTTCTATACACAAGAGCCATGCTAGGGGCTCAATCATCAGGACCTTGTTTAAACCACACAACAGCCTTGTTCTCCCTGTTTCTTATCACTTGACTGGTCTCTCAACCGCTTGCTTTAACTTTCCACTACAGACCTTCCACCCCTCCAGCCCCATTATCCAACAGCTCTTCCACTGCCTTTCACCCGCTGACACTTAGTGCCTGCACACTTTTACATTCACGACTCTGGGGCAGGAGTGAACAGAGAAGTCACCTACTTAATTCTCTGACTCAGAAATTAGTTCCCTTGGCAGCGGCACATTCTCTTAGCATTACAGTAACTATAGCAGGTGCCCGGTTCCCGATATGCACACCCATGTTCTGCCCACCTAAGTACCAACCCCAGCACCTGCATTTCTCAGCCTCACTGTTTCTCCAGCTGAACCTGCTGTCTCCCACTAAGCAGTTTGAAAAGTGCTCTTAATTAATGCCCAACTCACTGCCCTCAGCCTTCAGCCAGTGTTAATGGGAGCTCCATCCCTTCCCTGGCAGAGGCTCCAGTGTGAGATAAAGCTCCAGCTATGTTCAGGGAGACTCGCTTGGTAACATGCCATCCTTGGATTGCCCTACAGTCCCTTCTTGCTTCCCTGCTTCTCCAACTCTCAAATAAATTACAGACATCTTCTCTCAAGAATGGCTTGTAAGGCCACTGGCATCCTTTAGCTGAAATGCTTGGGTCCAGAAGTGTTTCAGATTTTGGAATATTTGCAAACACTTAACCAAGCTAGCACCCCTAAACCAAGCTTTTAGTCTTATGAAATGATCCCCCAACTTTAAAAAAAAAAAAAGACAGGGTCTCACTTTGTAACCCTGACTGGTCTATGTAGACCAGACTGGGTAAAACTCAGTCTCCCATTGTACGTATGCATGTATGTATGTATGTATGTATGTGTGTGTGTCCCAAGTGTATATTGTACACTTGAAGGCCTAAAGAAGGTGTCAGATCCCTGAAGTTATAGACAGTTGTAGGTGCTAGAGTAGCAAATGATCCTAACTGCTGAGCCATTTCTGTAGCCCACAGTACAGGTATCTTAGGGGGGTGGTTTCATTCTCTTTGTTTATAGAAAAGGGATCCCTGAGTCACCTCATAACTCCACTTTCAAATTCTTTAGGAATCTCCATACTGTTTGTTTTCTTTCTTTCCTTCCTTGTTTTTTAAGCTCCAGGATTTAAGCTTAAATTTTATTGGGAATTTAAAGAAAAACCTCCAGAACAGGCAAGCTATAAATCTTAGCAGCTGCTAAGAGGAGAAGCAGAATGGAGCCGAGAAGGAGAAAAGGAAAAACCAGCCTGGAGATCAGCCACATTGCAGACAAGCAGCCATGCAGGCGAAGGATGTTTTAGAGAAAGAGTAAGAGGCCCAAGGTATCCGAAAAACATACTTAGCTTCTGGCCAGCATCTGAAAGGAGACAGAAAAAGAGAGGAGCTGGGCTTTACTGACCCAGGCCTAAGAAAGGCGAGCGGGCCCAGCAGAAACACAGTGGCTGTAGGACTCTTACCAGGCCGTGTTCTACAGTGGCTCTGCTAAGCTCCACGGGCCTCTGTAGACACCTACCATGTAATAACAGACAATGAGGATTCTCCAACCTTGGTTTCACCTCACTCCTTCCTTTTTATTTTGTTCTCTTTTGTGGTACAAGGGAATGAACCTAGGACCTAACCCCTGAGCTGCATCTCTAACACCTCTACTTTATTTATTTATTGTTGCTTATTTGTGACTAGGTATCAGGAAGTCAGTCCAGGCTGGCCTTAAACTCTCTGTGTAGTGAGGCTGCCCTTGAACTTCTGATCCTCCTGTGTCTACCTCCAGAGTGCTTGGATTACAGGGCTACACCACCACACATGGTTTATGGGGTACTGTGTCTCAAACCCCAGACTTCCTGAGTGTTAGGCAAGTACTCTACCTACTGAGCTACATCCTCAGACCCATCAACAACTGTCCCGTTTCCCTCGGTCTCGTTGCTTTATTCTATCTGTTCATGTCTTTCCCCAACGTCCACAGTGCAGAGGCACCTGGAACATCATTCCCTACATAATTTTCTAATGCTGGGAAGTCTTTTGTTTCTACAGTAGGCTCCCGATGCCCCATGATGACCTCAAGCTTCTGTCTGCTCCCCACACTTCCTTCCCGTTCCTCTGCCTTCCCGTTCTGCCAATGACCTCAACCAAACCTGAAATGCCAGAGGACAGAACTTTTCAGTAAATTACACAATCTGAAAGTGTAGCCTCCTTTCCTTCCTATTTTAGTGTTGGGGTTGATGTGGTCGATCCAGGAACAGTCTACTCTTGGGGGAGATTCTCACCTCACCTGGGTCTCCGTCCTCTATGGTGAATAGGGTTTCTCTCCCCAACCTCCACAGTCCAGGGATTGAGAACTCCATTTCCAAACTGGTAGTACTGAGGGATGGTAAGAACTTTAAGAACCAGACAATGTTAGAACACACCTTTAATCTCAACACTTGGGAGGCAGAGGCAGATGAACCACTGAGTTCAAGGCTAACCTTGTCTGCAGAGTGAGTTCCAGAACAGCCAGGGCTACACAGAGAGATCCGGTCCCCCCAAAAAAAAGCCTAATTAATTAATAATTTTTTTCAAAAAACAAAACTTTAAGAGGGTGATTGGAAAAGACTCCTGCCATTGGAAAATACTGTGGAACTCTAGTTTGTTTCCTGAGTCCTGCACAATAAGTTGATAGAGGCATTATGCCCCCGAATCTCCAAAACCTCAGTAAGTGTGTGTGTATGTGTGTGTGTAGGGGGGGGGGTGTTGGTCGTTGATCCCTTTGCATATTACGTGTAACCTACAAGTGGGCTATACTCTCAGCTTAAGTCTTTCTGACAAATGAGTTGTCTCCAGCAACTTCATTGTAGTAATACAAAGCTGGAAGAGGACACAGGACCAACTGGCATTTCCATCTACATTTGAACATGCTGAAAATAAGAGTCAAGAAAATCTTTCTGTCATGGTCTTGACCTCCAACTCATACTTAATGTTTATGCATATATGAATATATATGTATTTTTGTTACTGTTCTTTGCAAACAAATTTAGAAGGAAGGCATGCACCATCTTCTCTACTTGTAACCTCTGGCTTCCTCCTTGGTTACCTGTTATCTGGTTCTGACTTCGCTCTTCAGGGTGCTCCAGGACTTCCTTAGTGCCAAATCCAGTAACTGCTTCCAGCTCTTATCTCACCTGGCCCTCTGCAGGCACCACCTGACCTATTGAGAACCCCTGCGCTCCAAGCCTTTGCCCTTGACTTCCTGTGTTAGTGTGCTCTGGAGTCAGATGCTAGTTTTGAATCTCAGCTCCACTAAGACAGTATTGGTAGTTACTCACCTGTTAAAAAGAGTCACAGAGTGACCTCCATCTCTGGATTGATGTGAGATCAAGGGAATTCATACTGTGTTAAAGTAGCTTTTCTTAATCCTTGATATGTTCATCTATGTTTTGTTTCTATATTTTTGAATAGTCATTGTGATTTCTGTATCAGTTGTGGGTCAATTGGAAAACAAAAACCACTAAGGTACTTTAATCTGAGACTGTAGTACAGGGAATTAGTTGCCTAGGTAATGAGAAACCTGAGGAGCCAAGCAGGGCATGGCGAGATCTTCAAGACCAGCAAAGGCAAGAAGCTCCCATCTTCCTCGGGATGGTCAGTGGAGAAGCCGACCTTGATAGAAACCAGTCACTTCTGTGAACTCTTAACTGGGCAGCGCAGCTGTTCCTCTATACCTGGGGCCACAAAATAAGAAGCCCTGGATAGGAAATAGCCTAGTCAGCTTCACTCTGAAGAAAAGGAGGGGAGGGCAGGGGGAGAGACCTGACCTCTGTTTTCATCCTGCATTCTGGTCTCTCATCAATGTCTTCTGACTGCCAAAAAATGGTCCTTAGTGGGTAGGTGATATGGGGGAGCCCACAAGGCTTTCCTGAGATTTATTAGATACTGAGGAAAATACCTTTCTATTAGGTTGGGAGCAATTATTTCTCAGAATACACAAACTGCCTACCTAAAAATGAAGTCAGAGCCAGGTATGGAGGCGCACGCCTTTAATCCCAACATTCTGGAGGCAGAGGCAGGCAGTCTCTGTGAGTTCAAGACCACCCTGGACAAAAAAGTGAGTTCTAGGATAGACAGAGCTACATAGAGAGACCCTACCTCCATTTGCATGCAAAATTTGAGAAGTCATTGTTTTTTACCACAGAGTAGTACTCTAATGTGTATATATTCCAAACTTTCTTCATCCATTCTTCCATTGAAGGACATCTAGGTTGTTTCCAGGTTCTGGCTATTACAAATAATGCTGCTATGAACATAGTTGAACAAATGCTTTTGTCATATGATAGGGCCTCTCTTGGGTATATTCCCAAGGGTCCAGGGGTAGGTTGATCCCAAATTTCCTGAGGAATCGACACACTGATTTCCAAAGTGGTTGCACAAGTTTGCATTCCCACCAGCAATGGATGAGGGTACCCCTTCCTCCACAACCTCTCCAGCAAAGGCTATCGTTGGTGTTTTTGATTTTAGCCATTCTGACAGGTGTAAGATGATATCTCAAAGAAAGAGACCCACACTGGAGCACCAGACTGAACTCCCAAGGTCCCAATGAGGAGCAGAAGGAGGGAGAACATGAGCAAGGAAGTCAGGACCACGAGGGGTGCACCCACCCACTGACACAGTGGGGCTGATCTATTGGGAGCTCACCAAGGCCAGCTGGTCTGTGACTGAAAAAGCATGGATAAAACCGGACTCTCTGAACATGGCGTACAATGAGGGCTGATGAGAAGCCAAGGACAATGGCACGGGGTTTTGATCCTACTTCATGTTCTGGCTTTGTGGGAGCCTAACCAGTTTAGATGTTCACCTTCCTAGACCTGGATGGAGGGGGGAGGACCTTGGATTTTCCACGGGGCAGGGAACCCTGACTGCTCTTCGGACTGGAGAGGGAGGGGGAGAAAAGTGGGGGGAGGGGGAGAGGGATGGGAGGAAGGGGAGGGAAATAGGAGGCTGGGAGGAGGCGGAAATTTTTTTTTCTTTTCAATAAAAAAATAAAATAAAAAAAAGAGAGACCCTACCTCAAAATAAAAAGAAAATTTAAAAAGTCAGAGGTAAGTAAACCAGAAAACAAAAGGAGCAAGATCATTTAAATTCTGCAAGCAACTTGGTCAGCAGCTAGCATGACATTTCCTTCTGTTGACACTGCTTTACATAAAACTGAAAATAAATCACCTTCAAATAGGAAGTGAAAATTGAGTTTCACTAGGAGAGTGTCAACAAGGTAGTGTGTGCTTCTTATTGGTTAGTCCCATTATTGAGGTATTTGTGTGTTTGTCTGCAAGTGGGCTGAGGTGGCAGAGGCTCTGTGTTCATGTGGAGATGAAGTGGGATGTGAGGGAGGAACCAGCTGGGGAGAACTGTGTTCAGTAGATGACAAGTCAAAAGCAAGCCTGGCTTTTGAGCCTTAAGGTGGGGACAGTCAGAGGGCATGGGTAGGAGGGGCTGAAAACCTCTCAGTGCCGTGATGTGGACAGTCAAGGATCATTTTCTTCTTTTAATTTTTTTTTGTCTTTTGTTGTTGTTGTTGTTGTTGTTGTTGGTTTGGTTTGGTTTGGTTTGGTTTGGTTTGGTTTGGTTTGGTTTGGTTTGGTAAGTATTAGCCAGTGCTCTAGGGGTTTTCAGTGAGAGAATTTGTATTCTGTGGTTGGGATAGGAAGAGTCTGGCAGTGAAAGGGCAGATAGGAAGGAGTTTGGCGGAGACTGGAGTTGTTGCCTGGCAAAGAAGAATCAGGAAGTATTCGGTTGACTCTGCTGGGTGGAGTCTGAGACTGGCCTAGTAGTGCAATGATCTGTATGCACCTGGAGAGGATCCATACCTTCCCTGAGGAGGAGGATTCAGATAGGAAGGGAAGGTGCTATGATGTGTTCAGATGACCAGAATGTGATGCTCATAAGTTATTTCAGGACAGAGGTTGTTCAAAGCTCGCTGTTGAAAGCTTGCTCACATGAATGTTGCCCTGGGAAACTCTATTCAGATGAGCAATAACCGTAGGTCTGAATAGCACTGAGAGCGCAGGATGAAGAAGTTGGGGTCAGAACTTAAACAAAAAGTGTTGCAGGGAGTTCTCGGTTAGCTTGGGCTGCACAGCAAGCACCAAGCCAGTCAGAATAAAGCATAGCAGAATAAAGGAAAAAGAACTTAGACACAGAAGGCATTGACAGTAATGAGATGGCAGGACACCAGAGTCACCTGGAAATTGAAGGCTAGTGGAGGCTGTAGGGAAGACAGGTGTTCCATGATAGACAAGAGCTTCTCAAAGCAAAACAAGTACATAAGACATCCGCTGGGCCAAAGGATACTAGTGATTTATGAATACTAACTCTAGCTAACTATAAAGTCTTTCATTTTGACCGCCAGAGCAGCAAATAAGAATTACTGTCATGGCAGGGCGGTGGTGGCGCACACCTTTAATCCCAGTACTGGGGAGGCAGAGGCAGGTGAATCTCTGTGAGTTTGAGACCAGCCTGGTCTACAAGAGCTAGTTCCAGGACAGGCTCCAAAACCACAGAGAAACCCTGTCTTGAAAAAACAAAAAAAAAAAAAACAACAAAAAAAAAGAATTACTGTCATTTGTGTGGGTTCTCCTGTGTGTGTAGGGGCAGAATAGGAAGCCAGGGATAATCAGGGTTTCAGGGGTCCTATTTGAGAACTGACAGAGGCCAGAAAGCATGTAACCCATTTGCGTAGCCAAGTGCAGGTACTTTCAAATCCTTACTTCTGGAGCCATATACCTGACTGACTCTGTGCTAGACGCTTTGGAAGAAAACAAAGAAGAGCAGAGGTCTGCCTCTTGAGCGTTCATTGTCCAGTGAGAAAGAGACACGTCAACACATGGGTCTAGCGGATATGCTACATACTTAACAGCTAAGCTCTGTGGCCTGGGACAAACTTCCTAATGTTAAAAATGTCTCCATTTCCCAGTCTAAAGTTTCGCTATATTACAGGGATGGTCTAAGATTTAAATTTGTGTGTGTGTGTGTGTGTGTGTGTGTGTTCGTGTTCCGTGGTGTGACGGTCAGAGGACACCTTTCAGGAGTTGTTTCTCTCCTTCCACCACGTTGAAGCGGGGCCACTATAATAGTTTCTGCCACTGCTTGCACTCCAGGTTAGCTGACCTTCCTTCCAGCTTCCAGGCAATTCGCCTGTCATCTCTGCCTCCTATCTGATGTATTGTGTGTTGAAGGGATTGAACTCAGGTCATCAGGCTCATTCAGCAACTACATTTACTGGATAAGCTGTCTCAACCCAGTGTTCTCACTTGAAATGGGGCACAGAAGCCACTGTAGGTTGGACATCCCTAACCTGAAACTCTGAAATTCTAAATCTATGAGATGCAAAATTATCCAAAGTCTGAGAGATTTAGCCAGTACACTTTGTAAAATTTTGGAACAAAGTCAGGCATGATGACGAACACCTTTGATTCCAACATAACTGAAAAATGAGTCAGATGTGGTACCAGATGCCTTCAATCCCAGCACTTGGGAGGCAAAAGAGGCAGGTGATCTCTGTGAGTTTGAGGCCAGCCTGGTCTACAGAGTGAGTTCCAGAACAGCCAAGACTACATAAAGAAACCCTGTCTTGGAGAGGTGAAAGAAAGAAAGAAAGAAAGAAAGAAAGAAAGAAAGAAAGAAAGAAAGAAAGAAAGAAAGAAAGAAAGAAAGAAGCAAGCTAGCAGAGAGCAAGCCACAGGCTAGACAATATTCCTCCATTGTTTCTGTTTGAGACAAAAAATAACATCTTACGGCCGGGTGGTGGTGGCACACACCTTTAATCCCAGCACTTAGGAGGCAGAGGCAGGCGGATCTCTGTGAGTTCGAGGCCAGCCTGGTCTACAAGAGCTAGTTCCAGGACAGGAACCAAAAGCTACGGAGAAACCCTGTCTCAAAAATTAAAAAAAAAAAAAAAAAAAATCTTACTCTTCAGAATCTACCGGTCCATTTTTAGATAAACTCAATTTGTACATTCTATTTTCAAAAGTCCCACAATCTAAAGGTAACCAAATTCTAGCTCTGTCTGATCAGTCACAAACAGGTGTGAGTATCTGACCCAATTCCAGCCCAGACACAACCCAGAGCTTTGACCAAACTATCAGAGAGAGGTGCCCTTTCTGCTTGATGCAAGTGACGGTTCCCAGCATCATCATCACCTATTCTAGCCATGCCTGAAGCCAAAATAACTGGGTCTTTTCAATAATGAAGCTTGTACATTTTCCTATGGCCAGTTTGCTTTTTAAGATTTATGTCCTTTTAAAAGAATCTTAACTGAGGACCAACAAAATGGCTCAGTGGGTAAAAGCACTTGCTATGCATGCTGACAAACTGATCTAAATCCCCAGGAACCCACATAAGAAAGCCTGGTGTTGTCCAGCTATAATTGCAGCACTCCTACCTCCAGATGGGAGGTGAAAACAGAACAGCCCAGAAGCTCACAGCCGGCCAGCCTGGATTTAATTAGCACCACAGAAACAAGAAACCCTGTCTCAACAAATCGAGGGAGAATAGACTCGAAAAAGTTGTTCTTTGATACACACACACACACACTTGGGGATGGGGAAAGAAGACTAATAATAATAGCCAGGCGTGGTGAGCCGCACCTTTAATCCCAACACCAGGACTAATAATAATAGCCAGG
>NC_022016.1:8793353-8804618 GCF_000317375.1 Microtus ochrogaster
GCGCACCTTTAATCCCAACACCAGGAGCCAGAGGCAGGCATATCACTGTGAGTTCAAGGCTTGTCAGACAGATCTACATAGCCAGACCCTGTCTCAAAGGAACAAAAAGAAAAGGAAAAATGATGTCATGATGCATGTACATGTTCATGTGTGGATACCAGAGGTCAATACCAAGTGTTGTCAATCATGCTGACCCCCCCTCCCCACTTCTCTGACCTCTAGCTCAGAAATCCACTGGTCTCTGCCTCCAGAGTGCTGGGATTAAAGGTGTGCTCCATCACATCTAGCAAGTACTGTTTGAGACAGAGTCTCTTGCTGAACCTGGAGTTCACTGGTTCAGCTAGACTGACTACGCGTCCCAAGACATTTCAGAGTTACTGATGTGTGCAACCCTCCCCTCATGCTTACACAGCAGGCAGGCACTTTATTTTATGGGCAGAGCTATCTCCCCAATCTCCATCCTCTTGCTTTTTTAAAGACAGGCTGGCCTTCAATTCTCTGTTATAGCTGAGGATGACCTTAAACTCCTGATTCTTCTGCTTCCCCTCCTAGTGTGGGCATTACAGGTGTGTGTAGCACCACCAAGGCCTGCTCATGCTGTGCTGAGGATTAAACTTCAGGTCAAGGACATGCTGGGCAAGCACTCAAACAACTGAACAGCACCCCAACTCTGTTTCTTGGAAGCACACTTCATTTTTGCTGCTGTTGTTGTTGTTCATCCAGAAAATATTTGAGAGTCAGACACTGTTCTAGGAACACAAAGATTATTCACTAAACAAGCAAGACCCCGGTTCTCAGAATATACACTGCTACGGAAGAAAGAAAGTGGGGTGGAAAGGGAACTTCAGGACGACTGGCGGTTGGGTAGGATTTTCTGAGAATCTGAGACTTGAATAGACTTATGGAAATGAGAGAGGTGGCAAAATGGATGTCTGCAGTACGAGTCCTAAAGAAGGGAGGGCGAATCAGGAAACAGCCTGGAGGGGTCAGGGAAAGGGTCAGACTATGTTGGCCGGGAAGGACCACTGAGAACACTGGCCTTTACTATGAGTGCCAGGGGGACATTCCAGAGACTTGAGCAGGAAGAAGTCAAGTTGGACTCCCAGGCTACAAAGTTGAGAATTGCTTACTTGATCCACGGTATTAGTTAGCTTTCTTTAATATATGTATTTATTATTATTAGTTGCTTTTTTTGTTGTGCTTTGTTTGTTTTGTTTTAAGACAGAATCTCCTCGCTGTTCTGTCTCAGAGTTCATTATATAGCATTCTGTTTGAAGGTTAAAGGTTTAAAGCGTTCAAAAGATAAAGGGAGAGGATCTGGATTCCCACACCCAGTGAATGAAAGGTACAAGGAAGGGACACCTCGGTGGAAGGGTGGGTCAGGAAGTAGGCAGTGAAGTGGGTGGGATGTGGGGAGAAGTGGTGACCAAAGACGGGGTTGAAAGGGTCCAGTATTCAGTCCCAGAATGCACACTGAAGGCGAAGGCTGCATCACAGAAGAAATGTTCAGAATATATGGACAAAAGGAAAAAAGAAGAGAAACAGGTCAAGTGGTATTAAACATTTTAGGGAGGGGGAAAATTAAGTAATATAAGGCTGGGGTGGTTAGCTAACATCAGAAGAATTCTTCCATCCAGCCCTTGGTAGACAAGAAAAATTCTTCCCATTGTACCACAATTTGGACAACATAGAAGCTGACAGATTGAGCATTCACCCCAGAACCAATGAGCATGAAGAAGTGTCCGTTACACTGGTGATGACACCACCTGAGGTCAGAGAAAGCAATTCCCCACTCCACAATAACTTGGCCCTGTGTTCACCTGTCAAAACCTTTATGCCTCTTACCCAGGACCAAACCTAAATCCTTGTCAGCTACGATGGAAACCCCAGAGTCTAAAGAGGCAGGAAAAGGCCTCACAAGTCCGCAGCACCTGATTTTACCTCCAACAACACACGCTGCCCAAGCGCGGCAAACATGGGCAAGGAGAGCTTCCCATCCACTGCCCTCACTTCTGGGGCTGGCTGGCTTCTCTTTACAAATACTTGAGGCAGGGAGGAATTGGAGAGATGGCTTAGCAGTTTAGAGCACTACCTCCTCTTCCAGAGGAACACCCCGTCAGGAGGTCATAGAACCTGTACCAACACCCTCTCTAGCCTCTGATGGGACCTGTGCACACACAGCATCCATTCACACAGAAACACACATATACAGACACATAAAGTAAATCTCTCTTTTAAAAACGTATGAGAACACATGTATGCCAAGATAAGAAAATATTATTCCCAACTAGAGAGAACCTTACCCTCTAAGGAAAAGTGGCTGATTGTAAATCAGGCCCTTGAGACTTGGGTCATTTAGATGCTCCCCACAATTGTTAGGATACTTATTAAATGTTGAATAATTAATAACAGTGCCTTCAAGACTCTCTCAAAGAAAAGATCCTGTGGAAGAAACCATCCATATTTAGACATGGGCCTCACTTCCTGCCAACCAACCAGATTTTAGTGGGACAGAGAACTTACCTTCCCAGGGTACTTATTAGTAAAATGGCTGCACTTCTGAATTAACTACCCAAGAGTGAAGCATAAAGAAATACTGAAAATAGCTGTAAATGAGGCAAGGGATGTAGCTCAGTGGTAGAGCACTTGGCCTGGGTTCAACTCCTAGCAACACACAACACACACACAGTAGAAGCCAGGCTCCAAGATGGTCACAATGATCTCCATTTCCCAGAATACTCTCGAACTCACACTCTCTTCCCATGCACCAGTCTCTCCATAACCAATAAAATACAGCAGGGACATGTCACTTTCGTGATCAGTTTATATAGGGCTGATGGGCTGTCTTGAATCACTTTCTCTGGCACAAAGCAGATACTATGCTGCAGCCTGTGAAGAGCCACATGAGTGAGCCTGGAATGGAGGTTAGAACCCGCCCAATGCAGCCTTCAGATAATAGCAGCCTCCTCCTGACCCACAGACAATCATTTCAGGTGCTAAATTCTGGTTCATTTGTTACACAGCTGTAAGAAAATAATTCCATTTCCAACGCAGAACCAAGACAATAATTGAAGGTTTAACTTTAGTTCTCATTTGACATCCATTAAAAATCAATTTCTCTGCTAATAAGAAAAAAAACAATTTATCTTTCAGGCATTCGACAATCACTTTTTGAACGTCAAACATAAGCAAAGGGTTTGCAAGCTGCCTATGTTTTCATATAATTTAAAATCTATAAAAAAACAATAACCACATAGGTAATGCATACGTTCAAGAACACATTTTGAGCTGTTCAATCGGTCAATTTCAACAGCTTATGCTTTACCAATATATATCACTCCCTGGTTATTCTGAAGGTTTGAGGCTATCAAGTCACACTGTCTCATGGGCACTGTTACCCTTCCATATGCCCTCCCATCTAAGGGAAGAAGAAAAATTAATTCTCTCGATTCCATTAATATTGGGGAAAAGGGGAATTCACTTAGTATTTTAGGAGGAGGAAGAAACCCTGATCTCAAATGCTAACTAAGAACAACTGAAATGTCTACAACTCATGGCTAAGTGGCAGTCAAAATCCTGGTGGTGGGGGCGGGGAAGATGCTGCCTCTTCCTCCTCACTGGACTTTGCAGTCTCTCAAAGCAGCAGGAGGGTAGTGCAGCTCTAAAACCAAGTGCCTCCCTATGCACAAAGAAGGTCAAAGGGCAAGCTTGCTTTCCGCCAACCACAAAACCTACCACTGCCAACCCTAATCAATGTGGCCGGCTAAAGAAGGTGAATGAAAACCCCAGACAGAAAACCACAGCGAGACTCTCCTCCCGCTGCCACTGAGGTCGGAGTCAGGTGACTCCCGGGGCAAACAGCAAACCTAAACAAAGATCACTCCCCACATGACTGACTGGGGAGAACAGCAAGACTGCTCAGTCCCACCCCGGAAAGCCATTAGCCATTAAGTATTGCTTCTTTGCAGTATCCAGAAACTGGAGGCGCCAACAAGTTATTTCTATTCCGCAGGCCTCTTCAAGGAATGCACCTAGAGGTATGATGGACCCCCCTTCCAAAGACCAGTACTGCAGCACAAGCCCCGGGCCCCCACAGGCATGCTGCAACCTGAACCCCTCCCCACCAGCTGTCACCCGCGCTCCAGGCCAGTCTCAGTCCGACAGGGAAACACACATGCCCTCTGGCCACTCAGGCAGCAGCTGCGACCCCGCGGGGGCAGCAAGAGGACACGCTTTGGTCAAGGGATCTAGGGGCCAGAGCACGCCTGATCCCCGGGAAAGGGGCTTTAGAGTGAGCACGGCCCGGTGTTAGGAGTGGCCCTCGATCCATCACCCTTCCTCTCTCCGCCTCAGGAGTCCCCAGACCCAAGCACCCCACCTTGTCACCGAAGCTGCGGGCCATCAGAAGGTCCGGGCTGGGCGTGCTGTCGCCTCCCACGGCCTCCTCGCTGCTGGAGCCGGCCAGCGGGTGCGGCATGTCGCGCAGGGACTGGGGCCCCGTGGACAGCAGGGCCTTGGGGGGCCCGCCTGCCATGGCGCGCAGCGCTCGGGACCCGCCGCCGCGGCTGCTTCCCCCCCCGCCCCCGCAGCACTCGGCCCTGCTCGGCTCGAGGCCCTGTACCAGTCGGAGGGGTCCGCCGCCGCCCGCCGCTTCTCCTGCCCGCAAGGCTGGGCTTTCCCGAGAGGCACACCGCAGCTCCGCGCGCAGAGCACGATCGATCCCCAGCACCTCCGGCCCTGCGCCCAGCTAGCAGCGCCACGCCGCCCACGGCTCCCAGCCCCGCCCCCGCGGAGCCTCGCCTGCGGGGAGGGGAGGGGGAAGGCGGGACGCCGGGGGGCGGGGCTTAAGCCAGGAGGCGTCCCGCCCCGCCCTCCTCCCGGCAGGAAGTGCGCCAACTGGCAGCTGCGCTGCGGGCTACGGGATAAGGGTTCTGAAGACGCTGTTGTAAGTCAGGGTCTTCCAGCCTCGCCACACTCGCAGGAGGAACCCAAAATAGAAATGTGAAGCATATTTTAGTAACGTAGAGAGTTACGTGGCCCAGAGGAGCTAGAGGAGTAGAGAAACTAGGAGGACCTTTAAAGAGGTAGTGTGGGATGTTTTCAGATCCACACTGATGTCCCCATATGGTCTGGCTTCTGCAACTAAGCAGGGTTTATGTAAGGCGAAACCTCAGAAGCGTGAGCACCCTTAAATAGCATGTGCAGCAAACGAGTTATGGCCTTACGAGCGAGCGCAGTCTTCTGCAAGAGCCGTAAGGATCATCATACATCGATGATTCCTATGCTGGCCTCCGGCCGTGCTGAATTCTCAACTTTTATTTGCTGGCATGGTGGAAATAGTCAAGGCATTACTCCCAACTCTTTAAAGTGTACCTTCGTCCCTTTTGCCTGTCAGGGGAACTTCTGTTCCTAAGGCCAAGAAGTTAGAGGGTCATCTACCCATCTAGCAATGACTTAAGTACTGTGAGACACACATTTTCCAATCTCCAAACTTGTTAGGTTTGTCCAGTTTTGCCTGCTAAAAAATGGTGACTACACTTGGCACTGGGACTCACAAAGGGCTCTATCTGCCACACTTTTTCTAGAAACAAAAGTGGAAAATGCAGAACTGAAACCAACCCAAAATAACTACCAGAGTCTCATTTAACTTGAGTTTCTTCTGGCATAGTCCGAAGAGTTGGGCCTTTTGCACTGTCTTTTATCTCCTTCGGAGCAGTCTACCTTGACTGGGGGAAATAAGATTGAAAGGGCACGAACGACAATTTTAAATGCATCTGTCTCATGGGAGCACTGAGGTCTGAGTCTGAGTTGGGCAAAACTGTCAATCCATTTACATTTAGGAACTGCCTAAAACCATTACATACTCTTTTATTCTTCATTAAAACAGAAAATACAAATAAAACTATAAATGACTGATCTATAGATATCTAACATTTTCTTCTTGAATCTTGTATTTATTTTAACAATTGGGCCATGTTAAGAAAATGGATCTCTTAATATTCCATAGAAGTGGGACTGGAGAGATGACTCAGTAGTTAAGAGCAAAGCCAGCTCTTATAGAGAACCCAAGTTAAACAACACTCATAAATTAAAAACAAATATCAAAAGAAAATTCCACAGAAGAGCCAATTACATGACTCAGTAGGCAAAAGAACCTGCCCCTCATGCCTAAGGACCTGAGTTCAGCCTTCAGAGCACATCTATGAAAAGGCAGATGTTCCCCAGCAGCACTCCCACAGCGAGATGGAAGGCAGCAGCAGGAGACTCATCCTGAAGCCCTGTGCTCTGCTGCCCTAGAGTACTCAGTGCTGCTGCTTCTACAGAAACATGAGAAACTCTGCCTCCATGGAGTGAAATGGAAGAACCAGCTCCCTAAAAGTTGTCCCTCGGGCCTCAAGCATGTGCGCACATGCACACACAATAAAATGGTTTCATAGCCTAGCAATTAGGGACACAGGCAGCTATGCGAGTTAGATGGGACTCTCAGGATCAAGGTCCTCAGGAGCTCTGCAAATGCCAATTCTCTTCTTTTTCCCTCAGGTCTTCCTCTACTATTCAATGCAACAACAACCACAGAATATCCATACTTATATGATGCATCCCAAACTCCTTAGTTTGAGTTAAAATGACACTTTTTTTAGTCCTCTCCACAGTGGAAGGGGAGGAAGAAAAGGAGGAGAGGAAGGGAAGGAGGGACAGGGGGATGGAGGGAGGAAGGGAGGGAGAGAGAGAACCAGCATTCCTAAAGAGCCATGTGAAAATTTACTTACTTTCCTGGTCAGTCAGAGGCATCTGGCCGAAATGATCCAAACTGTAGTAGTTATCAAAACCAAAGAAAGTGAACTATGGGAAATGTTTTTGGTGGAAAGTTCCAGCATTTGTTTTCAGCTGAGACCTGCCTGTTTTTGTTCAGTTTCCTGTTTCATTTCAGTGCTCCTTGTGGTGAGGAATAGTTCTTGACATAACCTAAGTCCCAGAGCACATGACTCTGTCTACTGAGAGCAACATGGAGGTGAAGAGGGAATATGGGAAGTTTATCATAGCAAAAGCCTGTGGTGTTGGTTGGAAATTATTGAGAGAAACTTGGATTTCTAGGGTTGAGCACTGAGAAAAACGTGGGAGTTTGTGGGATACCCCCAGTGGCTCTACATATTGGGAACTGCACTTCACTGGAAAAGCCTGTCTCTGTCTCCGTTGAGATTCCACAGTCAAAATCATTACAACTTGAAGCACAATTAATAAAAGCTCAGACACAGATGTTGGAGTTCAACCTGAAGACCAGAAAAGTAAAGTAGCCAGCCACTGGCTCTTACCTTGACCTCAGTACAAAAATGGTGAACCTGCCTCCAGGAATCTCAGAGACTGAGACTGGGGGCTGTCTCCTCCCATTTTATAATCCTCTCTAGTTCTGGTATTAAAAGCGTGCACCACTAACGCCTGGTTTCTATGGCGAACTAGTGTCCCTACTGGGATCAAAGGTGTGCGTTATTGCTGCCTGGTCTGCAAGACTGACCAGTGTGTCTGGTTTACTTTTCTGATCCTCAGGCAAGTTTTATTTACTAAAATACAGATGAAATGCCACTACAACAACTTTGTGATATTGGAATGTTGCAGGTTGTCTTTGGCTATCTTTAGTTCCCTTAACAGTCATTTATTGCTGGACATGGTGGTGCATATCTTTAATCCCAGCAGAGACAGGAAGATCAAGGCCAGCTTGGTCGACAGAGAGTTCCAAGACAGCTAGCACTACACAGAAACCCTGTCTCTAAAATACGAAAATAAATAAATAAATAAATGGTAAGATACCTATGTATTTGGTATCTAACTTCCTTTTGACTATCAAGCAAAATATTTAGGATGTGTTAACTCACCAAAGGAGTAGCTTCCACCAACTGGAAAGCTGAAACCATCATCTGAGAGCATCTGAGGCCTATAGCAGAGATGTCCCCACTTTGCTATAGCCTGACTATGTCCCCATGAATGCATTTGGTAAACATGTTGATTTATGACTTTCCTTTGTTCTAGGACTATAAAAGTTTACCTAAGTCAGGATGTGGTAAACTTGCCTTTAATCCCAACACTGGGAAGGAAATTGATGTCTAAGAAGCTAGCCTGGTCTACATAGTGAGTTCTGAGGCAGTCAAGGCTATATAGTGAAACCCTGCCTCGGGAGGAAAAAAAGAAAGAAAAGAATCATGCATGAACTTCCACAGTAGAACATGTCATTCCGAGTACACTCGACCCATGCTCCTTGGGGCATGGTCAAACTTACTTGGTCTAGAATAAACTATCTACCTTTAGAGTAAGACCCATGGGCCCTTCCCCATCTACAAGAAATGGTAAGCACTTAGCCTGGGACCTATCAAGAGAGAGAGAGCCCTGGGCCCCACAATTTAGTAACTTTGCCAAACAGGAACCCCGTCAAGCTCACTGGCAATTCTGCCAGGACAACATATGAGCGCTCAGTCCTCAGAAACAAAGCAGGGCCAACAAAGGCATTGTCCCATTTCTCCCTTGGTACAGCGTGTGCTCAGAAACTCTTGGTGTTTGTATTAGCTGCTTATCCTCCTCTGGCTTTTAATACAATCATAGCTTTATTCTATATGGCATCCCAAGCCCTGCCTCAAAATAACACCACAGCTTCTGAAGTGGATGGCTGGTGAGGACAAAGGAGATTTTCAGAGAACGTTCAGAGTGACCTGGAACAAGCCACCGAGGGCTGTCTCGATCAAGGGGGATGGGTACCCAGCTGAGAAGGCACAATCCCAACAGAGAGAAATTTGTGTAGACAGTTTAAGTCAGCTGGTGATATCTCAGGATAGAAGCAAATCCACTTGAAGCCAGAATCTGAAGGGTTTTACAAACAAGAAATTAAATCCTGCTGAAGAGCAGACAGACAAGTTCTGGGGTGAATGACAGGATCATTTTATCTCCTCATCAAAACGCTCAGAGGCGGGATGGGTGAAAGCGCTTGCTGTGCAAGTATGAAGGCCCGAGTTCAGATCCAACCAGCCCATAAAGAGCCCCGCGTAGGAGATAAGAGGACTTACAGAGGACCTGGTTTGATTCCCAGCATCCACATGGTGGCTCACAGCTCCCTGTGATTCCAGTTCCAAAGGATCTAATGCAGGCACTCTTGCACATACAAAGAAAAATAAATAAATCTAAGAAATATGAGCTGGAGAGATGGCTCAGGGATTAAGAGCAATGGTTGGTCTTCCAGAGGAGTTGGGTTCAATTCCCAGTACCCACATGGCAGCTCACAACTGTCTGTATCTCCACTGCCAGGGGATCCAACACACACATGGTGTACAGGTAAACAGTAAGAAGAACACCCATTTACATAAAATAAAAATAAAGGTTAAAAAAATCTTTTAAGAAAAGTCATGTGTGGCCAGCCTCGTCTACAGGAGCTAGTTCCAGGAGAGGTTCCAAATCTATAGAGAAACCCTGTCTCAAAAGAAAAAAAAAGCTGAGTGGTGGTGGTGCACACCTTTAATCCCAGCACTCAGGAGGCAGAGGCAGGTGAATGAATCTCTGTGAGTTTGAGGCCAGCCTGATCTACAAAGGCTAGTTGCAGGACAGGCTCCAAAGCTTCAGAGAAATCCAGTCTTGAAAAGAAAGTCATGTGCAGCACTAGAGAGGGGAAAACAAAAGAATCCTAGAGGCTCTGGCCAGCCAGGCTAACCAAATCAGTGAACTCCAGGGTACAGTGCAGATCCTGTCTCCAATGATGATGATGATGTGGCAGATGCTGGTAGAAAAACACCCAACATCCAGCTCCTGCTTCTATACATGCACACACATACACATGAGCACAGGTTGGGGTCAGGAGTCTAGAAGCCCCCCTTCTTTTGGGCATGTGTGTGCAGGTTTGCATATACACATGTGCACGCATGTGGAAGCCAGAAGAGGACATGAGGTGTTGTCCTGTAACTTCTTGCCTTACTCTCTTATTGAACCTGAAGCTTGCCATTTCAACTAGCTGGCTGTTTAGCATGCTCCTGAGATCCATCCATCCTTCCCACCCCCAACAAAGAGGTTGCAAGGACTCAGGGACCAGATTTTATATGGGTGCTGGGATCTTCATGCTTGCACAGCAAGTGATCTTACCCACTGGGCCATCCCCTCAGTCCCTCCCCCCACCCCTCCCTCTCTCTCTTTTAAAAAAGCAGGATCTTATGTGTTCCAGGGTGGACTTGAACTTGCTATTTAACCAAGAACTTCTGATCCTCTTGTATCCACCTCCCTAGTGCTGGGATTACAGGTGTGTGCCACCATATCTGGTCTAAGCAGAGCTTGAGATTGAACAGAAGGCTTCCTGCTTGCTGGGAAACTCCCTGCCAACTGAGATACATGTCCAACCCACCATTAAACTACTACAGCTTTTTTTGGTGCTGTTTTGTTTCAACATTTATCAGGTGCTTACATTTATTTAAAAGAAACAGATTAACTAAACTGTGAATTAATTTATTTCGTATTTCAGGCTTGAAATGAATCACCAGGGGAAGGGTATTTTCTATAACTCCACTGTAAACCCTTGGTAGATGGGGGTCTCTGCAGACCATAGAAATGCAATGTGCTGCCATGAACTAAGGATATCTGCTCCCCAGTTTTCTGCTCAAGCAGTGCTGGCTGGGAGTGAGAAAGGCATGGATGGTATTCCTTCGTTGTGACTGCCTAGCATGGGCCTGGGCTGGAGAACTGACAAGTATCTGCAAACACCAACACTGAGTGATTCTTTGGTTGGGATATATATGCCTTGTGATGACATTTGGTTCATCACTAAGCAATGTCACTAAAAAGCATCTAAAAGTTGAGCTTTCATATATTATATGACCCCCCCTAGAAAATAGAAATCATAGAAATACATATTATAGTTAGGTGTCATATCACTATGCTATGATCTCATGGGGCTGAAGCTTATGAATTATGAGTTGGATAACTGCCTGGTCTACAAAGTGAGTTTCGAGCCAGTCTGGGAGTCTATGGAGAGTATGTCTCAAAACAGAGAAAGTTCTGGAACTGGTATTATACACCTTTAATCCCAGCATTCAAGAGGCAGAAACAGAAAGCCGTCTGGTCTACATAGCAAGTTACAGGACAGTCAGGGCTACATAGAGAGACCCTATATCAAAAAATTTGGTGAGGGGAGAAGAGGAAGAGGGACAGATGTTAGTGGGACAGAGAGAAGATAAAGCACAGCACTAAGTAACTGTGTCTCTGCTGCTGCGCTGCCGTGAGGACCTGAGCTACAGCCACATC
>NC_022016.1:8804774-8812274 GCF_000317375.1 Microtus ochrogaster
TGAGGACCTGAGCTACAGCCACATCAACACTGGGCACAGCTACGTGTGTGAAACTAGAGCGAATGGGCCAGACTGTGCTTTAATGAATACAGTTTCTGTGTGATTATTCTGGGTGTAAGCTAGCCGGGTGGCCAGGACAAACAAAGGGCCCCCTTCTCTTTACAACAATTGGTGGCCCAATGTGGCCAACTAACTCCACATAAAACCTAAGAGGGCTTAAAAAGGAATTCTAGAAAAAAAATACAGAGTTTAACACAACTTCTTGCTGTTTGCTGGCTGCTTGCTGCAGCTCCTAGAGAGATTTTCCTGATTCAGTCATAACAGTAAAAAAGCTGTGACAGTGGGCTGGAGAGATGGCTCAGAGGTTAAGAGCACTGACTGCTCTTCCAGAGGTCCTGAGTTCAATTTCCAGCAACCACATGGTGACTCACAACCATTTGTAATGAGATCTGGCTGCTCTTCCAGAGGTCCTGAGTTCAATTTCCAGCAACCACATGGTGGCTCACCACCATCTGTAATGAGATCTGGTGGGTGCTCTCTTGTGGCCAGCAAGCATACAGACAGACAGAACACTGTATACATAATAAATACATAAATCTTTAAAAGAAAAAAGCTGTGGTGGTTTTGACATGCCAGATTTCTGAGCAATGCTGCCAGTGTGACCTCTGGATCTTTCAGGAGACAAAGCACTTGGATGGGGGTTGTGAGCATCGTGCTGCATGCGGCTTGCTTGATGGCAACTTGGACTAGCAATATCCCTGGAACTGGGGCAGTGTGTATAGCTCAGAGACACAAGCAGATCCACCATGCTCCACCATGATGGACTGTGCAGAGCTAGCAGGAACTACTGTATTTACCATAATAACAGTTCAGCTTAAGTCTAAAGATTGGGCAGGCAAACTAGTGTTACCATATTACCCCTACTAAGGGCACAACTTAAGTTTTTAAGAAGTGCTCCTAGACAGTAAAGAATTGAAGATACACAATAGGACAGATTCAGACATAAAAGATCTCTAAATGGGTCACAGTGTTGGATAAATATACGTAGGCTTGAGAGAGAAAAGAAAAAGAGTATAGAGAGTCATAAAATAAAGTTAATGTTTTAAAAAAAGATAAAGCCTTTAAAGAGACAGTACAGACAGTCATAGATTAAAGGAGTAAGCAAAAATAAGCCACATAAAAATGAAAAATTCACAGAGAGTCTGGATTATGTGTTTTATTGTGTATTAAATTTTTTGACTGTGAAGGAGCTAAGTACAGAGAGATATTTCATTGTATGGGCTGCTAAGCTAAACCAGGATGTATATTATAAAGGTATCATGACTTCCAAATTTGTGTCTAAGAACATGGTGCTTTGGAAAGAGGTTCTTCTTTTGTTTTCACAGAAGATGAGAACCTGTGGATTGCATATAGACAAATATGGTTTCATGGACCAAAGCCTCCTGAAAGGTCACCACGAATACCCTGGAAAAATTACTTCATTCAACTGCTGACTGAGATGAACCTAGCACACAGGATACACCATGAAAGACCTGATTAACAGTGCCCCCATACAGCAGGAAGCAGTTTGGAGAAAAAAAACTGTGCCTATATTCCCAAATATTGTTTATAAATGTTCTTTTATATTTAAAGGGGGATATGATATAGATATGAATAATTTGCATTGGTATGAATGTTGGGTTATTGATACAAATTTAAGGTCAATTTTGTTATATGTATATGTATTTCTTCTCTTGATTAAGGTATTGTGTAGCTCATTTAAAATTGTAATGTATAATTTAAAATATAGGTTAATAGATAATCATCTATAATAGTCAAGCTTCTACTCATGTTAGTAAGATTTTCTAGATGTGCATAGATATATTTCAGATGGATAGGCATTCTTCATATCTTTCAAAGGCTACAGAATATGGCATTTAAAATGTTTAAGAATTTAGAACTTTTCATGACAATGAGACACATCTGCTCCTGGCAGCACCAATCTACTTCAAGAAGAAGATGGGCATTGAAGAGGCTTCTTATGAAGCTGGTTAGCCATTAGGGCAAGAAATTGCTCTTGCCTGGACTGCTTCACTGGACATACATGACCCTAAGAGAAATGACTACTGAGCTTGCCTAAAGGTGAGATGATCCTTTGGGGTTCCCGCTTTATAAAAGAGTCTGCGAGACATTCTACAGGATACAGAAGAAAGTGACTGAACTGTCTTTGAATTTTCCTGCTTCATGAAAAAGTCTGTTGGAGACTATGGTCCTGTAGGCTGAAGATGAATGCCCCAAGGGTACAGAAGAACTTTGGGTGACTGTCCAGGCAGCAAGATGTCTCTGTCAATTCTAGAGTTTTGGAAGTTGCTTACAATGCACTTCTTATTTACTTAGGTAATATTATATCCTTCTGAAGTCTTTGATGGAGGTGAAGAATTTATAGTTAAAATTTTCCTTAGTTATGATAAGAGATAAAGTAAATATAAACATTGTAACTGTAATTCTTGCTTGATAACTGTTTTGTTATATGTAATTTTACTATGTTAAAGTTAAAGCCTTCCTTTTTGTTTAAACAGAAAAGGGGAAATGGTGTAGGAGTTCCTTCTGTTTGAGTGTTGCTTTCATTGGTTAATGAATAAAGAAACTGCCTTGGCCTAGTTGATATGGCAGAACTTAGGTAGGCAGAGAAAACAGAACTGAATGCTGGGAGGAAGTAGGGAAGAATCAGAGACACCATGGATCCTCTGCCTGAGATGGACACAGGTAAGACTTTTACCCAGTAAGCCACTGCCATGTGGCGATATGCAGATTAATGGAGATGTGCTTAACTAATATGTAAGAGTTGGCCAATAAGAAGTTAGAGCTAATGGCCAAGCAGTGTTTTAATTAATACAGTTTCTGTGTGGTTATTTGTGGTGTAAGCTAGCAGGGCAGCCGGGACAAAACAAGGGGCCATCTCCTTTACAACACATGTGCCTATGAGCCTACACTATAGGGTGAGAGTGACTGATGAAGGATGACTGAGGCTTGCTGGCTGCCAGCCTAGTCTCAGGTCTGATGAGAGGCCTTGTCAAGAGAATATGATGAGAGTGATACAACAGGACGCACATGTGGACACACTGCACTCATTTACCAAACACACACACACACACACACACACACACACA
The DNA here is from genome assembly GCF_000317375.1 of Microtus ochrogaster. Taxonomy (NCBI): domain Eukaryota; kingdom Metazoa; phylum Chordata; class Mammalia; order Rodentia; family Cricetidae; genus Microtus; species Microtus ochrogaster. The sequence continues at coordinate 8,807,924 of NC_022016.1, forward strand.
CACACACACATACACATACACACCACTTCACTCATCCATCAAAGCACTATCTCACAGACATGGCCACAGGTCAGTTTGATGGGGGAAGTTCCTCAACTGAAACTCCCCTTCCTATGTGACTGAAGGTTGTGTCATGTTGACCATAAAAATTAACCAACACAGATGGCCCACTGTACCCCTATTCCTAATGCCAGGCAGGGCTATTAGTCATGCCCATGCATATACATGTGTGTATGTGTATGTGTGTGTGTCTGAGAGAGAGAAAAAGACAGACAGACAGTCAGACAGACAGACAGACAGACAGACAGACAGACAGAGACAAAGAGAGAGTGTACCAAGGCACAAATACGGCAGCCAGAGAACAACTCGTGGGAACTGGTTTTCTCCTCTCACCATGTGGGTTTGAGGGTTCAAACTCAGGCTGCCTGACTTAGCAGGAGGTGCTTTTATGCACTGAACCATAACTCCAGCTCACACCAGACTTAACTGCTTACAGTTTCAGAGGCTTAGTCAATTATCCTCATCATGGCGAATAGCATGGCACAGGGCTATTAGCTGAATGTTTCATTTTGATCTGTAGGTAGAAAGAAAGAGAGAAACAGAGACAGACAGACAGACAGATGCTGGAGTTGGGTGGGTTTTTTTAAACCCAAAGCCTGCCCCAAGTAACAAATTTCCTCCAACAAGGCAACACCCACTCCAACAAGACCACACCTTCTTGATCCTTCTCAAATAGTGCCATTCTCTGATAGCTAAGCATTCAAACATATAGACCTATGGTGGCCATTTCTTTTTCTCTTTCATTTTCTTTTATCCTTTTGAGACAGGTTTCTCTGTGTATCCCTGGCTGTCCTGGAACTTGCTCTGTAGTCCAGGCTGGCCTCAAACTCAGAAATCCTCCTCCTAAGTACTGGGATTAAAGGCGTGTGCCAATACCACCAGCTATGGCCATACTTTTTCAAACCACCACAGGTAGTAATAAGGAAAAAACTGCAAACAGATTAATTCTAAACAGAGGAAGCATGGTGTTTATGGCTTCTGAGGGCCTAGTTCTGGCTTCTTCCCAAAGCCTCTGAATTCTTCATTCTCATAGCCACTGTGCAAGCACCTGCCAGGCTGCTCTGCTCACTCCCTCTTGAGTTTTGTAACCCAGGTAACAAAAGATTGTGCAGGTCTTCACATAAGCCCTCCCTGCACAGACCAGGAGACTGTATATGATACAAGCCTTTGCTCTATGTAACCTCTAAACAGAGTGAGGGGTGGAGGACCACAGTAATAAAACTGTAGTCAGGATCTAGGCATGTAGGTTAGTTGGTAGAGTGCTTGCCTAGAATGCCCAGGGCCTGAGGTATAATTCCTAATACCATAAACCATACACAATGTTGTACACCTATAATTGCAGCACTCAGAAGGTGGAGGTGAGCAGATCAGAAGTTCATGGTCATCCTTAACCACTTAAGGAGTTGCAGGTCATCCTGGGCTAGAGGTCCCTGGCTCAAAGATAGTCAGATACCTGATTATATGTACACATGTGAGGTAATTAATTATGCAGGAGTTTTAGGATTCTTTCACATAGGGGGAAGCTTGCTTTGCTCTGTGTCCACCACCCAGGACTTCCTATTTTGTGGCAGGAAGAACACTATCACCACCACTCATGCAAAGCATGGGAGGATCAGGAAGCTATCCTTACCATAAACTCATTCATTTGACTTCCTCTGCTTGCTGAAATAGTAACTTTGAACTTAGGCTATAAATGGAAACTTCTGGAAGTGTTATCTGATGTAATACTCATATCTCCAAAACCAAACCCAGTCCTCTTCAAGGCTTAGTAAACTACCCTGCTCTATGCTAGCATAAAGGTTCATTCTGCTCCCAATTTTTAGGTCATTAAGTATATCTTGGCTCCTCCAGGTCAGCATCATTATGAGATTGTCATCTCCCAAATGTACTCATTCAGCAACTTTTTTGCATCAGGACAAAGCAAGCCAAAGTTCTTCCCAAGAAATATCACATATCCGGGAAGATCTGATGCTAACAATTTAACCATGAGGTGGGAGCAGCAAGGGTCTATCTAGATTTACCTTGACCAGAGGATTTCTGCATAGTCTCAGAATTTAGGTGTCCATGGCTGTCTTTCATGCAGTAGCACCATTGCTACCCAGAATTCCTTGGGAATATTGATACATGATATGGTGGCTTGAATAAGAAATGAACCCCACAGGATCAGATATTCAAACACTTTGTCCCTACTTGGTGACGCTGCTTTTGGAGGTAGTGCAGTCTTGCTGATGAAGGAAGTCACTGGAGGTGGGCTTTGTTAGTTACTAGCCACATCCACTTCCAGTTTACTCTTTCTGCTTTGTTTTGAGGTTGAAGATGTGATCTCTCAGCTTCCTGCTCTGGTTACCTGCTTCCATTCCTCTCCTGCCATTGTTAACTATCTCTCTGGAACCATAAGCCAAAATAAACTCTTTCTTCTATAAGTTACTTTTGGTCACAGTATTTTATAACAGCATTAGAGAAGTAACTAATAAACATGGATGCCTAGGTACCGTCTGAGATTCAGGGAACCTAGGAGACCATCGGAAACTAAATCAGATTGTTTACTAGAGAAAAGATTATAAAATCATAAGTTTTTATAATCCATGCTGTGGAATAATCTTTGTGCACTGTAAATATGTATTGCTCTCATTAGTTAATAAAGAGCTGTGTGGCCCAGAGCTGGGCAGGAAGAGACTGGGCGAAAGAGCCAGACTAGGAGGATGCTGGGAAGATAAAGGCAGAGTCTGAGGGTCATGAGCAAGAGGCAGATGAAGCATGCTGAAAAAAGTTACTTGTTTTTGGAGGCTGTTTTTGTTTGTTCCAAGCTGCTCAGCCCCTAAATAACTACACAGAAACTGTATTAATTAAACCACTGCTTGGCCCATTAGTTCTAGCTTCTTACTGGCTAACTCTTACATCTTAATTTAACCCATTTCTATTAATCTATGTATCATCATACAACTGTCACTTACCGGCAAGGTTCTGGCATGTCTGTTCCCACTGGTGTCTACATGGCATCTCCTGACTCCTCCTTTCTCCCAGCATTCAGTTTAGTTTCCTCCACCTATTTCTACTGTACCCTATTATAGGCCAAGACATATTAAAGAATATCTCAATCAATGCTAATCAATGATATCACAGCATACAGAGGGGAATTCCATATTAGGTACTGACAGGTGGCAGAGGGTAGATAAGAAATATGGGTTAATTTAAGTTGTAAGAGCTAGTTAGTAACAAGCATAAACTATCAACCAAGCTTTTGTTATTAATAAGTCTCTGTGTGACTATTTGGTAACTGGCTGGTTGGAAAGAAACATCTACCTACAATATCAATAGAAGAATAGTATAAGTCAGCCCTATAGTCCTAGCTACTCAGAAGGCAGAAGGACCCCCAAGTTCAACAAAAACAGCCTAGACAACTTAAACTTTTTCTAAGTAAAAAGAGGTCTACAGATATAACTCAGAGATATAAAGCTTGCTTAGCATCTTTGAGACTCTAGTTTCAGGCCCTTAGACCTACCCTGCACTAATATTTTTAAATATCTAATGGTGTGTGTGTGTGTGTGAGAGAGAGAGAGAGGGGGGGAGAGAGAGAGAGAGAGAGAGAGAGAGAGATGGAGTTGGGTTCTCTCCTCTATTATGTTCTCACTCCCACCACATGGGATCAAACTCAAGTCCTTAGGCTTGGTGGCTAGCACTTTTACCCACTGAGATTTTTCTCCAACCCAAGCTTAGCTACTCATAAGTATACAACTCCTGTACATTTCCCATTCTAGAGAGGATGTTCTTTATATTTGATTATACAGCTGTTGATATTTTATGGAGAAGCTACAGGCATCTACTTTTCCAGTTATATCCAAGCATGGCTTGGGCTAGAAGGACAAGCAAAGTGGAGTGGAAAGAATGACATCCATCTGCAGTTCCAAGTGCTACTGAAATCAAGAGATTGTGGAAAGTAAAGTAAGAAACCAGAAACCAGGAAGCCAAAACAAAAAGTGTGGAGACAGTAGCAAAGATGGTAGAAATGAAAGACAGACGTAGAGACAGACAGACATGGAGACAGACAGAAAGTGCAAGAGTCCAAGAACCAGGGGCAGCAGCACCCGGGTGGGCAACAGGATCACTGCATGCTGGTGTGAGCACATGGCAACAGGATCACTGCATGCTGGTGTGAGCACATGGCATGGCCAGGACAGTCACAGGGAGTTTCTCTGAGATAGCTGTGGTGGTGGCAGTAGGTGTTGAGAAAAAATTCCTTCCTGACCATCCATATAATTTGTTCAAGTTAAGCACTGAGTTATAAATGTAT
>NC_022016.1:8813568-8825765 GCF_000317375.1 Microtus ochrogaster
TCCCTCCCTCCCTCCCTTCTTTCTTTCTTCCTTCCTTCCTTCCTTCCTTCCTTCCTTCCTTTCTTTCTTTCTTTCTTTCTCTCTCTCTTTTCTCTCTTTCTTTTTATTTATTTTATATGTCTGGAATGGACTTCCACCATGTTGAACTGGGCAAAGCAAGCAGACAGCACGGATTTGCCCTAGCAATGCTGCCACTTAGGTTTTTAAGAAGCAGTTAGCATTTTAAGCAGTCCTGGTCAGAAAATGATTACAGATACACAATAAAGACAAATTAAGATGAAAAAGACCTCTAAATAGGTCACAGTGTTGGATAAATGTATGTAGGCTTTGGAGAGAGAAGAAAAGAATATAAACAGTTATAAAAATAAGTAAATGGTTTAGAAAAACAAAGTCTTTAAAGAGACAGATTACAGACAGGCATAAATTAAAAAATAAAAAAAATAAGCCTCATAAAGATGGAATATACACAGAAAGTCTGTATTATGTATATTATTGTGTTTTCTTTTAATTTTTGACTGTGAAGTGGTGTAAGAGAATTGTTTGCATTCTGTTAATCATGTTATAAATAAACACTGATTGGCCAGGCAGGAAATATAAGCGGGAAAACCAAACAGGAAGTAGAAATGATGTAATGAGAACAGGAGAATTCTGGGAAGGAGGAAGTTGATTCCTCCCACTCCTGCCTAGACCACCGAAGCAGCAGAATGTGATCTGCCCCACTGAAAAAAGGTACTGAGCCACATGGCTAACATAGATCAGAAATATGGGTTAATATGTGAGAGTTAGCCAATGAGAGGTTAGAGCTAATGGGCCAATCAGCTTATAATTTATGGAGACCTAAGTGTGATTTTCTTTGGGGCTAAACAGTTGTGGGGTATCAGGAGGGACAAAACCCCCAACAACAAGCAGGCCTGTTCCATTTATGTTACAGTGAAGGAGCTAAGTACAGAGAGACATTTCATTGTTCAGGCTGCTAAGATAAACCAACATAAAGGTATCTTGACTTCAAAATTTGGGTCTAAGGATATGTTGCTTTGGAAATGAGGTTCTTCTTTTGTTTCCTGAGGATGAGAACCTATGGAATCCTTCCAGAATAATGTGGTTTGATGGACCAAGATTCCCCAAAAGGTCATCATGAACACCCCCAAAAAATTACTCCATCCAAGAAAAAGCATGAAGCAGTTTGGAGAGAACTACATCCAAATTCCCTAAATGATTGTTGATAAATATTTGTTTACATTTAAAGGGATATATGCTATAGAGATGGACACTTTGCATTGGTATGGATTTTGGCCTATTAATACAAACCTAAGGTCAATTTTGTTATACTGTGTATATGTATTTCTACTCTTGAATAAGGTATGGTGTTTGTGCAGTTCATTTAAAATATAATGTATAATTAAGAAATAAAGGTTAATAGATAATCATCTATAATAGTCAAGTTTATAGTCATGTTAGGTTTTCTAGATATATAGAGACATATTTCAGTTAGATAGGTATTCTTCAAATCTTTCAGAGACCTTCAGAATATGGCATTTTAAATGTTTTAATAGAACTTTTCATGACAATGAGACACATCCACTTCTGGCAGCACCAATCTACTTCAAGAAGAAGATGGGCATTAAAGTGTCTCCTTATGGAGTTTGCTAGCTATTTGGGCAAGAAACTGCTCTTGGCTGGACTGCTTGATGCTATGCTTTATGCACTGGACATGCAGGACCCACAGAGAAATGGCTGCTGAACTCACCTAATGGTGAGACCACCGTCCTTTGGGGTTCCTGCTTCATGAAAGAATAAAAAGAGTCTACCAGACATTCTGCAGGACACAGAAAAAAGGTCACTGACAAACTTCCAATATATATAGAACTGTCTTTGAAATTTCCTGCTTTATGGAAAAGTCTTCCGGATACTATAGGAGTGTAGGCTGAAGATGGATACCACAAAGGTACAAAAGCACTTTGGGTGACTGCCGAAGCAGCAAGATGTCTCTGTCAATTCTAGAGTTTTGGAAGTTGTTTACAATGCACTTCTTGTTTACTTAGGTAATATTATATCCTTCTGGAGTCTTTAATGAAGTTGAAAAATATGTAGTTATAGTTTTCCTTAGTTATGATAAAATAGAAAGTAGTTATAAATATTATAACTATAATTCTTACTTGCTACCTGTTTTGTTATATGTATTTTTGATATTAAAGCTAAAACCTTCCTTTTTATTTAAACAGACAAAGGTAAATGATGTGGGAGCTCATTCTGTCTGTATGTTGCTTTTATTAGCTAATGAATAAAGAAACTGGCTTGGCCTGATAGGACAGAGTAGAAGTAGCAGGGAAAACTAAACTGAATGCTGGGAGGAAGAATGCAGAGTAAGGAGAAGCCATGGAGCCCCACTGGAGACAGATGCCAGAACTTTACCCAGTAAGCCACTGTCACTTGGTGATACACAGATTAATAGAAATGGGTTAAATTAAGATGTAAGAGTTAACCAATAAGAATATAGAGCTAATGGGCCAAGCAATGATTTAATTAATACAGTTTCTGTGTGGTTATTTCGGGGCTGAGCATCCAGGAACAAACTAGTGGCTCCCTACAGAAAATGTCTTTTGACATCATGTATCTTAATCCCATTCATTTCCCCATCCCTTCACAACTGCCCTCTGCCCCTGCACTCCCCCCCCCAATAAAACAAAATTTATGAGAAAGAAGGTAAAAAATTAAGAAACTCTCACCATGGTAGCTGTAGTGTGACAGAGTGATTCACGCAGTTAACCCCTTTGTTCATATATCTTTACTTGCAAGCTTACAAGTGTTCATTGCAAAGTCATGGATTTGGTTCAAGGCCTCTGATTTTTTTCTTGGTTTTTTGGAGACAGGGTTTCACTGTAGCTTTGGAGCCTGTCCTGGAACTAGCCCTTGTGGACCATGTTGGCTTCGAACTCACAGAGATCCGCCTACCTCTGCCTCTCGAGTGCTTGGATTAAAGGCGTGTGCCACTACTGCCCGGCTGAGGCCTCTGGTTTTTACTACACTATTGATGCTGGGTTCTCACTGAGACTCTTCTTGGATATCCTATTGTTGCCCTGTGTTGTGGAGATCCTGCAGCTTTGGGTCTGTGAGTCAGAGGTCCTTCCACATACTCCAGCAGATCACAGACAGGGTGGATATTGGGTCAGGCCAACTTCTAATCCTGATTCTGGGCCTGAACAGCTGTAAGGATGGTCTGCCAGTGAGTTCTCCCTGATCCTCACCAGTAGGATCAGCTTTCCAGCACTGCCCCCAGGGTTGATTCTCCCAGACCTACAATGTTAGGGCCAGCTCTATTGTTTTACCTGGAGAGGCACAGGAACCACTCTTGCAAGTGCGCAGCTGGCAAAGGGTAGAGATCCACTCTTCTGAATCCCAGGGCCACTCCTCCACCTGTCTCAGAAGTTGATGAGCGGGAGCATCTCTCCTCCGCCCATGCTACCACATGCAGGCTAATCTTATGGAAGTATTTTCTCAACTGAGGTTCCCTCTTGCCAGATGACCCTAGCTTATATGAATTGGATGGGGGCATGTGCATTGACTGCATCAGCCCTTGGAGGCAAAGACAGGGTGTCAGATCCTCTGGAGTTGGAATCACAGGTGTTTGTGTGTGAGCTGCCTGATAGAGATATTGGGAACCAAACTTGGGTTGAGGGCTGTATACATTCTTAATTGTTGAGCCAACCCTCCAGCTCCTTTTTCTCCTTTTCTTCCTTACTTCCTCCCCTCCTTTCTTTTTAAGGTTATTTTTCATTTGTTTGGAGCTTTTGGTCTTTCTGAGCCAGGTTTCACTATGTAACCTAGACTAGCCTAGAACTTGTTAAGTAGCCCAGGCAGGCTTTGAACTTGCAGCATTCTCCTGCTTCAGCATTTTGAGTACAAGCATTGTATTTGTAACTCAGCTCTGTGCCTGTTTCTCCACTACAAAAGTGATAGAATTTTAGAACTTTCCATGGCCCTTTTGAGAAACTTGAGTTACATGTTACTTTGTATTAACAATGACCAATTTCTCAAGCAAATTTGGAACTCCTTAACAGCTGTATTAATCCTGAAATTTGCCTTAGAAAAAAACAGTTCTACCATTTTGGTTAATTTAAAGCAAAATTTTACTAAATTATTAAATACTGACCAAGATATAATTTGGTCAGGATCACCACCTATAAACGTTCCAGGTGAGTGGCCCAAGACACATGTTATTAGGATTTATATGGACAAAACCCACAGACCACCATGCTTTCCCAGAAGGTTTTGTTGTTATTTTCCAAGAACTACAACTTCCAGCATTGCAGGAAGTCACCTTTTGAGCAGGTGGGGCTTACAGGTTAATTTAGGGCCTAATACTTTCTCCCCTACAAATACCCTTCTCCAATCTCAGTTTGAACAACGTATTTTGAAAAATGTGTTAACATGAAAGATTACATTATGTCACAGGTTGTGAAGCCCATCATAGATGTACAGTTTTAGAAACTAACTTCAGTCTTACTTTCCAGCTAGAATTTGTTTCCTTTCAGCTCCAGGAATTTTTTTTTGCCATTTTGTTGTTACCCATATAAATAATGTATATTCCTAAATGGAGCTGGGCCAGGCGGTGGTGGTGCACGCCTTTAATCCCAGCACTTGGGAGGCAGAGGCAGGCGGATCTCTGTGAGTTTGAGACCAGCCTGGTCTACAAGAGCTAGTTCCAGGACAGACTCCAAAACCACAGAGAAACCCTGTCTCGAAAAAACAAAAAAAAAAAAAAAATGGAGCTGGTATATATACCCAATATCTACATTTAGACCACTGATGCTCAACCTCCTAATGCTGTGACCCTTTAATACATTTCCTCATGTTGTCATGACCTCTAACCATAAAATTATTTCATTGCTACTTCATAACTATATTTTTGCTACTGTTATGAATTATAATGCAAATATCTAATATGCAACACCTCGGAAAGAGTCACTTGACCCAAAAGGGTCACAGCCCACAGGTTGAGAACCACGGACCTTTTATTTTGAGACAGGGTTTCTTTGTATAATAGCTCTGGCTGTCTTGGAACTTGCTTTGTAGACCAGGCTTGTCTCGAACTCACAAAGATCCACCTGCTTCTGCCTTCTTTGTGCTTGGATTAAAGGTGTGTGCCACCACCACCTGGCTAGAATTAGGAAGTTCTAATGGACTTTTTAAATTTGGTGGTGATTAAGTGCATAAAACAACGCAATACTGAAAGTATAAAATTTAGTGTGAAGTTTCACAGTTCCCATTTCTACTGCCAACACAGATATTAGGTGTGGTTAATTTTGGCCATATGAAATTTTTATTTATTTGTAAGGGTGTTAAAAATAATATAGTTTGGGCTGGAGAGATGCTCAGAGGTTAAGGGCACTGACTGCTTTTCTGGAGGACCCAGGTTCAATTCCCAGCACCCACATGGTGGCTCACAAACATCTATAATGGGACCTGATCCCCTCTTCTCTCCAATGCCCTCTTCTGTCATGCAGATTACATAAAAATACATCAATAAATAAATCTTTAAAAAAATAATATAGTTTGCCCAAAAAAAAGGAGGTGAGTCATTTACTTTGCTGGAACTATAGCTCTAGGTAGAAGCTTTGTTTCACATGTATAAAGGTTCAATGCCAAGTACTAACAAGAGAAAGGAAGAGAGGAAGGAGAGGATGGATCAAATATATCAGTTTAGACTTCTGTGTGTTATAAGTAATAAACAGAAGGTGAAATATGTTTTTGTCTTTTCTTTTTTTTCCTAAGACAAGGGTTCTCTACAACTTTGGTGCCTGTCCTGGAACTAGCCTTTGTAGACTAGGCTGGTCTTGAACTCACAGAGATCCACCCGCCTCTGCCTCCCAAGTGCTGGGGTTAAACGCATTCACCACCACAGCCTGACAATGAATATGTTTTTTTTTTAAAAAAAGATCCCATCTGGATATTTGGGGACTGAGGGCAAGAATACAGATGCAGCCCACAGTCTGTATTTTTAGCTATTTGTTTTATTTTATTTTTGGTATACTAGGAGTCAAGCATAGGACCTTGTGCCTGCTAGGTCAACTATATTCCTGCAATCTGTCTAAATGTTACAGATTATAAATAGAAATATATAAATATATAATAGAAAGCTGACACTTGGAAAGAACTGAAAGTTGGTGTAATATCAAAAACAACTGTTCCTCTTATATCTGAATAATCTTGATGTTTAATGCATAACAAAATAAATATATACATATCTAACTAGTTTGTAAATTATTTTAAATGTATACTGTAAAAAATTTTGTCTTATATCAACAAAGTAACTATTAGGCTCCTTTTTTTTTTGTTTTTTCAATAGGGTATCACTGTGTAGTGCTGGCAGTCCTGGAACTCTATAGACCAGGCTGGCCCTGAAAACACAGAGATCAGCCTGCTTCTGCCTTCTGAGTGCTGGGATTAAAGGTGTAAACTACCACAGTATTTGTATTACAATGATAAAATTATATGATTTTTCACAAAAGTAATTGTTGATTGGTTATAGTTGACAAATTTTGTATAATTATACTTCTTAATTTTGAAATCATCTTATTTTGAAGTAAAGTTTTGAAATTATTTTAATTTGAAGAAAATATTTGATCTAGTATAGAAAAAATGGAAATTTCTAATAAAATAACTAAGCAATATATAGATTCAGAAGTGATGGGCTACAGGGCTGGAAAGATGGCTCAATGAAGAGCACCAGCTGCTCTTCCAGAGGATCTGGATTGGATTCCCAGCATGTACATGATAGCTAACAACTGTAATTCCCAAGGAACTCTTCCGGCCTCTGCAAACACTGCATATAGACATACATGCAGGCAAACACCTATATACATGAAATAAATAATAAATAAATCTTTTCTAAAAGTCATAAATATAGGCAGGAATGTAACTGAGTTGGTGGAGTGTTTACCACCTAGCATGAGACCCTGGGGTTGATCCCAGGTATTACCTAAATCTGGCATGGTAGTGTACACACGTAATCCCAGGACCTAGAAGATAAAACCAGGAGGATCAAGTTCAAGGCTGGTGCTGTAGGAAGACCTGCAGCTTGTAAATACCCGCCCACGGGGGTGTGGCCTCTTATACTATGTATAGGGATGCAGAACCTACATTTGTCCCTTTTCTCCTTCCCCTTGCTCCTTTTTGCCGACTGCCAATTGTTTAGATTGGATCTCCATCCACCGTTCAAGTAGAGAATCCTGATTTGTGAGTTTACCCCTAAATTAATAACTATTTATTTCTCAGCTAGTGTGGGATTTTTTTTTAAGCGTTCATTCATCACTTGTCTGGTCACACTTGTCTGGTCATACTTGGCTCCCATGTGGATTTAAACTCCGAGCCGCTCCATGGGCCTGGACAGTCTCTCAACTCTGCCCGCTTGGTTTGTTCTTGCCTGAGTGGTTTTTTGTAAAATCCCATCACAACGGAGTTTGCAGTGCTTACGCAGCGAGCCAGAGCGCAAGTGGACATGCTGTTTGCCTACGGCTGCAACCCTTTGGGGCATTCTTTGTTGTGTGGCTTCGTGGTTTCTGTTCTCTGCCGTGGATTCTGGGTTTTTTGCTCCCATGTATGGAATGATTTAATTGAATTAATTTCATTTGATTTGTCAAGCAACACATATTTCTCAGTCTTTAACAGGTACCAAGGTGGAAATTAAAGGAGCCCAGGACTGTTCCTGTCATTGTTGCATTGCTTCTAGTCGTAACTGCAACCACTCCATCTGCTGGATAACAGGTAATATGGCAGATTTTTTTTTTTTTACCAATGTGACTTTTAGTACTTTTTTTGCTAATACCATGGAATGGATTATGCGAGGCTTATATGACTATGGAGATACCTCAATTTATTGGTTACTAGGTTTCAGTTTTTTTCTCCATATTCTATCATTAAAGAAGAATATGGCACTCTTAGGAATGATACGAACTTTACAGACTAATAATGTAATTATTAGTTGACAGGATTAATATAATTGAAAATCAGAGGTTATCTGAACAAGTTGATACTATGACAGACAGAATTGATTCCATATCTAAGGGTACTAGGAAATTGTCTGAAAGAATTCATACCATTGAATTTGACATTCAAAAGTTATCAAAAAGTTTTGATAAATTAACAGAAAGAATGTACCTCCAGGATGGCAATATACACAATATTCAAGTAAAGTCCAAGGGGGAGATGTTATCTTTAAAGGAGACTATTCAAACCTTGGAATCACATGTTCAGAATGAGGACCAGAGACTAGCTGCCTCAGTGAAATCACTAGAAATATACACAGGCCAGGAGATTCAGGCTTTACAAAAGACAATGATAAAAAGATTTGAAATGATTGAGGAAATTATTGGAGCTGATGAACAGGGAAAGAAGGCACAAGGACAGGATTCAACATCACCAGTGGCTGTCAGAAATGGCTTACCCAGGGCTTTTAGCTTCCTACCCTGTAATTTACTCTGACAAACCATCAGTTTTTAAAAGCTCAAAAGGAGCCAAAGAAGATAGATGAATACCTATAGGAATGAATGATCTAAAAGTAATTAAGCAAGCTGTTGTAACTTATGGCTTGCATTCCACATTTGTTAAGGAGATGATAAAGACACTCCACTTGGGGCTTGTTTTCTTCTTGGCAAAAACTGGCCTTTGGGCAAAGAAATGCCCATGCCTCAACCTCTGACAAGATACATAGTATCTGGAAATGGATAAGCAGGACTTTCAAATCTTGCCAAGACAGGGTAAGATGGTTTTGAAGGTTTTCTTGCCTTTGAAAATAGTCTGTTGTTATTCTAGGCCTTAGCCAAAGTTGGTTGCTTCAGTGTTGCAAAATGAGACTTTGGGTGATTGCGCATGTAGCCAGTTGTCTCTGTGATTTGTTGCATGTTTTGGAAGTTGGTTGATTGCACTTTCTACTTACTCAAGTAATATAATATTATTTCCCTTCTCAGATCTTTGATGGGGTGGAAGACTAGATAATTGTAGTTACTTTCCTCTCATGATTTGGCCAAGTTATTTATTATACAAGACTTAAGCTAGTTAGAATAGGATATTTGTTTTTATTGTATATAATTTTGTATTGGGTTTAGAACTCTTTTATTTAAACAAAAGGGGGAGGTGCTGTAGGAAGACCTGCCTACTGGGGCGTGGTCTCTTATACTAGATACGCGGACGCAGAACTTGCGTCCATCTCTTTTCTCCTTCCCCTTGCTCCTTTTTGCTGACTGCTTGTTCAGATTGTTTGGATTCGATCTTCATCTTGTTCAAGCAGAGAATCCTGACTTGTGAGTTTACCCCTATATAAATATCTATTTCTCAGTTCTGACTAGTGTGGGATTTTTTGTATTCATCACTTGTCTGGTCACAGTCTGGTCTTCGGAAGGAAGGAAGGAAGGAAGGAAGGAAGGAAGGAAGGAAGGACATTACAATGAAGTTTAATTGAACATATGTGTAACATATTATACTAAAGCACTTATCTGGGGGTGCCATAATAATAGACTATGGATTAAAATGTAGATGCCAGTTTCTAACAGTTTTAGGCACTAGACAGTTCAAATTCAAGACACCAGCAAGGTAGATTTCATTCTGAAGCATCTTCTACTGGCAAGTAGTTAGTCCCTTGTGTATGATCCCTCATGTAGGCTTTAGGAGAGGGCCAACAAGTTTTCCAGTATAGTTATGAGAAGGACACTATCCTGCTATCCATAGTAGAGAACACCTGCTCTGTTTTCTAGATTTTGGGAGGTAGAGGCAAAAGGATCATCACAAATTTGAGATCAGCTTGTTTTTCTATGGTGAGTTCCAGGTCAGGCACAGGTACATAGCATTACTTGATCTCAAAACAAAACTCAAATAAATAAAATATTTTTAAAAGGACGAGATTTGCCTTCCTCTACCTCCCTAGTTCTGGGATTAAGGCATGAGTCACCATGCCTGGCATAGCCTATTTAAAAATAAAAGTGCAACTCTGTTTTTAAAGGAATATCTTTTTCCTTCAGTAGAGAATCAACCTCACACTTGATCCAAGTTCCATATAAATTTTCATGCATAGGAACTCAGCAGGGATAGAAGTGGTTAGAGCTGCAGAAATGTTCCCAAGCCACAGTACACTTCATACAGACTACACTAAGAAGTGAGTGTTTCCAGAATCGCAAGAGAGAAGAAAGAGACTAGATAGACATTAGGCTAACTGAAAACAGTTGTTAGCTGTGCAAGACCTTCCCAAGTTTGTCCGATGTGAAAAGGGTGTTTGTAAGTTCACAAATCCTATTTTCTCTTACTTAAATAGTTTTGTTATGCAACTGCTGAGGAAACCTCCTTCAGCCAATGACCTCTGAGAGGCTGGCCCAGGTTGGGCATGGCCTTGGGTACCAAAAAGGTTTGTGCTTGCATGCCTGCTCTGTCTCTCCTCTCTTCCTGGATACTGGATTCAATTCCTGTCCACTGTTCATAGAGAGGATTGTGATCTGTGAGTCTCCCCAAACAAATGACTCTTTATTATACTCAATTCTGAGTTAATGTGGGATTACTTTATTCATGTTCTCATACTTCTGCCGCCCAGCGTGGGTATGAGCCCGCACCTTCGGGAATAACTCATCATTTCCCACTGCTTCCTCCCACCCACAGCATGCTACTGCAACCTCTCCAGATACCTGTTTTTCTTCAGACCACAATCCCCACAGCATAACGTCTGTGGCACCATTTGTGGCTTGCAACTAATGGCAAGCTTTGCTTTTGATATTCTGGCCACCAAAAAACTCTCTCTGTGTATGGAATCACTTTAATTGATCTTAATAACTGTTCTTAATTTGTCAAGCAAAGCATATTTGTCAGTATTGAAGCAGGCACCAATGTGTGGAACTAAAGCAGGACTGTTCACATCACATCTGGTCACGTCTCTCAGCCACTGCCTTTTGTAAAGCCTGAATCTCTTGACTCAATGAAAACATTAGAATTATACACAGATCAAGAGATTCAGGCTTTACAAAAGACAATGATAAAAAGATTTGAAATGATTGAGGAAACTATTGTAACTGATGAGTAGGGAGTTAAGGTACAAGGACAGGATTTAGCCTTGCTAGTAGTGTCAGAGTTAGAGATGACTTACCCAGTATTCTAGTTACTTACCCTGTAATCTCCTCTGACAAGCCATCCAGTACTAAATGCCCAAAAGGATTCAAAGAATGTAAATATCAACCTATAGGTATTAATGATGGAAAGGAAATTAAACAAGCAATAGTATGTTATGATTTGCATTCACCATTTGTTAGGGGAAAGGGTGAAAATGTGGGCTTCAAGCAATAAGGATATCCAACATGATTGGCTTCAGCTACTTTGAGCGGTCCTTGAAGACAGACCTCAGCTGCTATGAAAGTGTTACTAGCAAAAATAAGCAAAAATTTTAAAAAAACAGGGAAAAGCAAAAGGGTTTCAGACTTCCCAAGTTCAAATACTTGGTGAGGGCTATTATTCAGAGCCATAGGATCAAGCTCTATATGATGAACACATCTTGTCCCTATGCCACACAGCAGACTTAAATGCTTGGGACAGGATTCAAGAATAGGAAAAAGAATTGAATCATATACCAGGGTAAAACAGGGCCCAGAGAGAACACTTTAGTGCATTTTACAAAGATTAACTAAGGCTCTACAAGTAGAAGTAACTGGTCCAGAAGCTAGATGAGTACTTATTGAATCTCTGGTTTTTGAAAATGTCAATTTAGAATGCAAAATGATAGTTGGGCCTTTAAAGGTCAGATCATCACCAATGTATAAATGGTTTCTGCATGCAATGAATGTTGAGACTTTAGACTATAATACGAAGGCTTGGGTAGGAGCAGAAATTTCCAATGCCATGAGGAGACATCAAAATGCCAAGTGTTGTCTTGGAGGCAGAGAGGCGCGGCGTCCAGACGCTCGGAGGCGGAGAGGCACAGCGTCCAGACGCGGTAGAGAGGCTCGGCAATCAGGAATAGGCTTTGGGGGACCGGCGCGGCGGCAGACACAAGCGGCGGGGACAGGTGCGCAATAACAAGAGCAGATCACCCCACTACAATTAAATCAAAGAGGTAGGCTTTTTGTTGGAGAGGTCACTGGCAAACGGGGAGCCTGGTCCTGTCCTGAAGACCCTTCGGAGGGGTGAGAGGGTTCTTGGCCTGCGGCAGGAACCAGGAAACAGAGCGA